>NC_052155.1:190213018-190307919 GCF_902713615.1 Scyliorhinus canicula
ATCCAGGAGAACTCCCAATCTCAATGTTGAAACAGTGGCCATAGGGTCTTTAAAGTTCACCTGAGAGATCACTCAGGCCTGACCTCTGACAGTGCAGCGCTCCCTCAGTACTGACTCTCTGACAGTGCGGCACTCCCTCAGTACTGACCCTCTGACAGTTCGGCTCCCTCAGTACTGACCCTCTGACAGTGCGGCACTCCCTCAGTACTGACCCTCTGACAGTGCCGCGCTCCCTCAGTACTGACCCTCTGACAGTGCGGCACTCCCTCAGTACTGACCCTCTGACAGTGCCGCGCTCCCTCAGTACTGACCCTCTGACAGTGCGGCACTCCCTCAGTACTGACCCTCTGACAGTGCGGCACTCCCTCAGTACTGACCCTCTGACAGTGCGGCACTCCCTCAGTACTGACCCTCTGACAGTGCGGCACTCCCTCAGTACTGACCCTCTGACAGTGCGGCACTCCCTCAGTACTGACCCTCTGACAGTGCAGCACTCCCTCAGTACTGACCCTCTGACAGTGCTGCACTCCCTCAGTACTGACCCTCTGACAGTGCAGCACTCCCTCAGTACTGACCCTCTGACAGTGCGGCACTCCCTCAGTACTGACCCTCTGACAGTGCAGCACTCCCTCAGTACTGACCCTCTGACAGTGCAGCACACCCTCAGTACTGACCTGCTGACAGTGCAGCACTCCCTCAGTACTGACCCTCTGACAGTGCAGCACTCCCTCAGTACTGACCCTCTGACAGTGTGGTACTCCCTCAGTACTGACCCTCTGACAGTGCGGTACTCCCTCAGTACTGACCCTCTGACAGTGCAGCACTCCCTCAGTACTGACCCTCTGACAGTGCGGCACTCCCTCAGTACTGACCCTCTGACAGTGCGGCACTCCCTCAGTACTGACCCTCTGACAGTGCAGCACTCCCTCAGTACTGACCCACTGACAGTGCAGTACTCCCTCAGTACTGACCCTCTGACAGTGCAGCACTCCCTCAGTACTGACCCTCTGACAGTGCGGCACTCCCTCAGTACTGACCCTCTGACAGTGCGGCACTCCCTCAGTACTGACCCTCTGACAGTGCAGCACTCCCTCAGTACTGACCCTCTGACAGTGCAGCACTCCCTCAGTACTGACCCACTGACAGTGCAGCACTCCCCCAGTACTGACCCTCTGACAGTGCGGCACTCCCTCAGTACTGACCCTCTGACAGTGCGGCACTCCCTCAGTACTGACCCTCTGACAGTGCGGCACTCCCTCAGTACTGACCCTCTGACAGTGCGGCACTCCCTCAGTACTGACCCTCTGACAGTGCGGCACTCCCTCAGTACTGACCCTCTGACAGTGCAGCACTCCCTCAGTACTGACCCTCTGACAGTGCTGCACTCCCTCAGTACTGACCCTCTGACAGTGCAGCACTCCCTCAGTACTGACCCTCTGACAGTGCGGCACTCCCTCAGTACTGACCCCTCTGACAGTGCAGCACTCCCTCAGTACTGACCCTCTGACAGTGCAGCAAACCCTCAGTACTGACCTGCTGACAGTGCAGCACTCCCTCAGTACTGACCCTCTGACAGTGCAGCACTCCCTCAGTACTGACCCTCTGACAGTGCGGTACTCCCTCAGTACTGACCCTCTGACAGTGCGGTACTCCCTCAGTACTGACCCTCTGACAGTGCAGCACTCCCTCAGTACTGACCCTCTGACAGTGCGGCACTCCCTCAGTACTGACCCTCTGACAGTGCGGCACTCCCTCAGTACTGACCCTCTGACAGTGCAGCACTCCCTCAGTACTGACCCACTGACAGTGCAGTACTCCCTCAGTACTGACCCTCTGACAGTGCAGCACTCCCTCAGTACTGACCCTCTGACAGTGCGGCACTCCCTCAGTACTGACCCTCTGACAGTGCGGCACTCCCTCAGTACTGACCCTCTGACAGTGCAGCACTCCCTCAGTACTGACCCTCTGACAGTGCAGCACTCCCTCAGTACTGACCCACTGACAGTGCAGCACTCCCCCAGTACTGACCCTCTGACAGTGCGGCACTCCCTCAGTACTGACCCTCTGACAGTGCTGCACTCCCTCAGTACTGACCCTCTGACAGTGCAGCACTCCCTCAGTACTGACCCTCTGACAGTGCGGCACTCCCTCAGTACTGACCCTCTGACCAGTGCAGCACTCCCTCAGTACTGACCCTCTGACAGTGCAGCACTCCCTCAGTACTGACCCTCTGACAGTGTGGCACTCCCTCAGTACTGACCCTCTGACAGTGCGGCACTCCCTCAATACTGACCCTCTGACAGTGCAGCACTCCCTCAGTACTGACCCTCTGACAGTGCAGCACTCCCTCAGTACTGACCCTCTGACAGTGCAGCACTCCCTCAGTACTGACCCTCTGACAGTGCAGCACTCCCTCAGTACTGACCCTCTGACAGTGGGGCACGCCCTCAGTACTGACCCTCTGACAGTGCAGCACTCCCTCAGTACTAACCCTCTGACAGTGCAGCACTCCCTCAGTACTGACCCTCTGACAGTGCAGCACTCCCTCAGTACGGACCCTCTGACAGTGCAGCACTCCCTCAGTACTGACCCTCTGACAGTGCAGCACTCCCTCAGTACTGACCCTCTGACAGTGCGGCACACCCTCAGTACTGACCCTCTGACAGTGGGGCACTCCCTCAGTACTGACCCTCTGACAGTGGGGCACTCCCTCAGTACTGACCCTCTGACAGTGGGGCACTCCCTCAGTACTGACCCTCTGACAGTGGGGCACTCCCTCAGTACTGACCCTCTGACAGTGGGGCACTCCCTCAGGGATGTCAGCCTCGATTTTGTGGTGAAATGCTGCACTCGGGCTTGTACCTAGAGGTAAGATGGAACCTGAAAGACAGGCCTGAGGTTCCGAGCAGTCCCTCGGGCAGATCAAAGACTTCAAAATAGCCGTTGACATTTATTCTGGTTTGTTATTTAACCACCTGGTGAAATTGCCAAGAAAGTACAGGTTAGAATATTGTACACCAAAACATGGCTCAGTAATATAGATAAGATTACAGTTAAAGATTATATGAGTTTTGTAGGAGGGAAAATATGGCGGGTAGTACCGGTGGGAGGGGAGCGGGCTTGTGCAATATGTTACGATGGAAGTATTGAAAGTACGTGGATGTTTGCACATTTTTGCCTTTTTTGCTTTCTTTCTGATGATGTCTGTAACTGTTTATAAAGCCAAAAACTACCTCAATAAAATTGTTTATTAAAAAAAAAGATTATATGAGTTTTGAACAAAATGGAATTTTGTTTTCGAGTAATACCCAATTGTGCTAACTAGACCACAAACAGGTAGTTGAAATGCGTTGTCAATAAAGTTAATCTTTAATATATAAAAATAACAAAGTTTAAATACAACAATGACACAAAAACGGGAGCAGTAAGTTAAACATTGGAATAACAGTAACAGAATATACACAGGTAACAACAACAAATAATATCACAGCACTTACTGATGACATCAGCAATGGATTTAAATAAGAATCATAGAATTTACAGTGCAGAAGGAGGCCATTCGGCCCATTGAATCTACACCGGCCCTTGGAAAGAGTACCCTACCCAAGCCCATACCCCCATCCTATCCCCACACCTCCACCCTATCCCCGTAACCCCACCAAACCATTTTTGGTCACTAAGGGCAATTTATCATGGCCAATCCACCTAACCTGCACATCTTTGGACTGTGGGAGGAAACCGGAGCACCCGGAGAAAACCCACGCAGACACAGGGAGGATGTGCAGACTCCGCACAGACGGTGACCCAAGCCGGAATCGAACCTGGGACCCTGGAGCAGGTGAAGCAACTGTGCTAACCACTGTGCTAGATGCACAATAATAACGTACTATAACACTAATAAAAAAAGAAAAAGACTTCAATGTGAATAACAATGAGGGGAGATGTGGAATAAGCAGCCAACTTACTCTCATACATTTGACACCATTATACAAGGTTTAGGATGTACGCATTGTTGCCTGCACATGCAGGATCAGCTCAGCCTACCCCACCAAAATCAATGAGGTCATGGATTTAGCAAAGTTGTTGGTCTAAAGTACAGCATTGATTGGTGAAGCAGTATGGAAAATGTGTGCATTGGGAAATCATAAAGAATTGAGATGTGCTGATATTTTAAAATGCGTCCCCAGTGATGAGTGATTTGGATTGCATACACAAGGATATTCTGGTGAGGGAACCGGAGCCTGTTGGCTACCTGCTCAGGTAAATGGTGACGTGAGCCCAGGGCTGATGTGAGCCACCATGATGATCAGTGGCCAGAGGGTTTGGCAACAGACGGCAACACCGCAAAGAACGCAGAGCCACTCTTCAAAAGCCATTTGTGGCTGAAGCTGTTTCTCACCAATTGGACTCTTCAATCATCAGGAAAAGTGACCCAGATCCAGCCAATCCCCCAGCAGATTGGCTGCTTATTCATCATCAAACATAGATGGAAGAATGCCAAGGGACAAGTGATTTAACACCAGGATTGATGATAAACCTTTTAATTTATTTACCCAGCACTTTACATTTAAGAAGATAGATAGAAAAACGTGCTTCCTTCATTTACTCGCTATAAGCGTTTCTGAAAACAGTAACAAATTGAAATTTGGTCACACGTCATTGCAGTTTCTAAAAAATGCCTGAGAATCCAGTTAATATTAATGAACAGCTAGTAAATCTAACCGCTCGTTTAGTTCATTAACAAATACAGTATAATATTGACAAGAATATAACAGTGATGCTGTGCACAATGTAGGTAAATAGGAACACTGAAACTGAGTGCTGGGTATGTGGAAATGACAAACGCTTTCCCAGCAAAATATGTTTTACTATACACCAGATTAATTTCTGTGCATGTATCTGAAAAAGGATCAGTGTCTACTCCGCTTGTGTTCAGTAAGCGTAATGAAACCTTTGGCCAGCAGAAACACTTTGAAAATAGGAACATGAAATACTACTCACAGGAAGGTCCCACAATCCATGCAGCTCTTAAACAAGCTGCATTTTGGCTGAGGGTACAAGGTAAGGAACATTACAGAGTTGCTATTGTGAAGATCATACACGTGCAGACTGATTTGGCCCCACAGCAGCTTCTGGAGTCTGCGTATCACTGGCTGTGGAAAAGCAGAGCCCAGCTGCTGGTCCATTTCTATCCATCTTCGGAAATCACAGGGTTTTTCCTCTGCACCATCCTGGGAACAACCATGAAAAAACATGAATTGAAGTGACAGGGAATCAAACAAACTTAAATACATCAGGTTTAAAATAATCTGATTTTTAGTTAAAACTTGTTTAATTTTGCAATTTTGATTTTACACATAGAACAGTACAGCACAGAACAGGCCCTTCAGCCCTCAATGTTGTGCCAAGCATTGTCCGAAACCAAGATCAAGCTATCCCACTCCCTGTCATTCTGGTGTTCTCCATGTGCCTATCCAATAACCGCTTGAAGTTTCCCAAAGTATCCAGACTCCACTATCACAGCAGGCAGTCATTCCACACACCTAACCACACTCTGAAGAAAGAACCTACCTCGATATCCGCCGAATCTCCCCTCCTATAGAGTTCAGGATTATTACCCCTCCTATAGAGTTCAGATTATTACCCCTCCGAGGGGGTTCAGATATTACCCCTCCGAGGGGGGTTCAGTATTATTACCCCTCCGAGGGGGTTCAGGATTATTACCCCTCCGAGGGGGTTCAGGATTATTACCCCTCCGAGGGGGTTCAGGATTACTACCCCTCCGAGGGGGTTCAGGATTATTACCCCTCCCAAGGGGTTCAGGATTATTACCCCTCCGAGGGGGTTCAGGATTATTACCCCTCCGAGGGGGTTCAGGATTATTACCCCCTCCGAGGGGGTTCAGGATTATTACCCCTCCGAGGGGGTTCAGGGATTATTACCGCCGGTCCGCGAGGGGTTCAGGATTATTACCCCTCCGAGGGGTTCAGGATTATTACCCCTCCGAGGGGTTCAGGATTATTAACCCTCCGAGGGGTTCAAGGATTATTACCCCTCCCAAGGGGTTCAGGATTATTACCCCTCCGAGGGGGTTCAGAGATTATTACCCCTCCGAGGGGGTTCAGGATTATTACCCCCTCCGAGGGGGTTCAGGATTATTACCCCCTCCGAGGGGGTTCAGGATTATTACCCCTCCGAGGGGGTTCAGGATTATTACCCCCTCCGAGGGGGTTCAGGATTATTACCCCTCCGAGGGGGTTCAGGATTATTACCCCTCCGAGGGGGTTCAGGATTATTACCCCTCCGAGGGGGTTCAGGATTATTACCCCTCCGAGGGGGTTCAGGATTATTACCCCTCCGAGGGGGTTCAGGATTATTACCCCTCTGAGAGTGTTCAGTATTATTACCCCTCCGAGGGGGTTCAGGATTATTACCCCTCTGAGAGTGTTCAGTATTATTACCCCTCCGAGGGGGTTCAGGATTATTACCCCTCCGAGGGGGTTCAGGATTATTACCCCTCCGAGGGGGTTCAGGATTATTAACCCTCCGAGGGGGTTCAGGATTATTACCCCTTTGATCCTCCTGTTCTCTCAGCTTCTTTGATAATTACTAGTTTGAAACATGTGAATCTGAATTACTGCTCCTCCCTTCCAGAGATATTTGTAATCTTTACCGCTCATCTCCTGGACCAATATTACAGAGATTACAAACAATTCCATCCTTATTGATTCTTTTGAAATTTGTTGCAAGTAGGAACAGGGGGCGGAATTCTCCCTGCGCCGGGTCAGAGAGTCGCCAGTGGGCTGCGCAGAAAGCGCCCCGCCGCTGGCACGCGATACTTCGCTTGGCGCCATGTGGTTGGCATGGCGCGGTCACGGGCTGCTCTACGCAGCTGGCCCACCGATTCTCCGGCCGAGCTGCTGCAAGAAAAGACCGAGTCCCGCCGGCGCCGTTCTAGACCTGCTTCTGAGTCGGCAGGACTTCGGCGTTTTAGGGTCGGGTGGCGGCCTTTGGGGGGGGGGGCCGACCCCAGGGGGTCAGAGAATCCCGCCCGTGGTCTCTCCAACGGCGACGGAGAATTTGGCAGCCGGCGTCGGAGCGGCAAGGTGGGATTCACGCCGCCCATCGGCGATTCTCCGACCTGGGGCGGCATTCTCCCCTACCCCAGCGTGACGGAGGGTCCCGGCTTAGGGGAGTGGCGCCAACCACTCAGGGGTCGAGCCTCCCCAAAGGTGGGGAAGGCCACCTTTCTCCCCACCTTTGGGGGCGAGCCCCGGGCCGGAGCGGTTTGCAACCAGAAGACTGGCGCAAACACCCAGCGCCGTCGGTAGCAGGGCTGGCCGAAAGGCTTTCGCCCGTCGGCGCATGCACCGGCAGTGACGTCAGCGGCAGCTGGACCGCTGACGTCACTGCCGGCGCATGCGCGATGTGGTGTTCCCTTCCGCCTCCGCCATGGTGGAGGCCGTGGCGGGCGCGGAAGAACATAGTGCACCCAGGGCACTGGCCCCGCCCCTGATCGGGGGGTCCCGATCGCGGGCCAGGCCACCGTGGGGGCACCCCCCGGGGTCCGATCGCCCCCCCGCTCCCCAAGGACCCCGGAGGCCTGCTCGCGCCGCTGAGCCCGCCGTTCCAGAGGTGGTTTAAACCTCGGCGGCGGGAGAGGCCTCCCAGCGGCGGGACTTCGGCCCATCCGGGCCGGAGAATCACCGCAGGGGCCTCTCCGATCGGAGGTGCGAGTTTCCTGCCCCCGCCACTTCCCGGGTGGCGGAGAATCTCTGCCACGGCGGGGGCGGGATTTTAGGCGCCCCCAGGCGATTCTCCGACCCTGCTGGGGGTCGGAGAATTTCGCCCCTGGTGTGGGTCGGAGAATCCCACCTGTGGTCTCTCTATCCTGTGCCCTTCACTGAAGAATAGCTGGCCTATTTTTGTTATCAATTCCCATCGGAATGACTATAACATTCTATTAGCTTTCCTAATTACTCGCTGTACCTGTAAACCAGCCTTTTGTGATTCATGCACTAGGACACCCAGATCCCTCTGCATCTCCGAGCTCTGCAACCCCTCGCCATTTAGATAATAAACTTCATTTCACATTTTCTCACATTATACTCCATTTACCAGATCTTTGCCACTTCCTTAACTGATTTATATTTTGTAGCCTTTTATGCCCTCTTCACAATTTACTTTCTTACCTATCTTTGTGTCATCAGCAAATTTAGCAACCAGACCTTCATCCAAATCATTTCTACCCATTGTAAACAGCTGAGGGACAACGCTAATTCTGTGACACACCGCAATGTGGCTCGGTGTCAAATGTTAATGTCTCTGTGAAGCACCTCTAGATGGTTTGTTGCATGAATGGTGCTATATAAATGCAGGTTTTCAGACAGCAGCGATAAAGCAGTAAGTCAGAGACTGGATTTGGGTAAAGTTCCAGTCCCATTCTCTGCTCCTCTGCCATCATCATAGAAATGGCCATTTGAAGAAGCAGAGGGATAAATGATTTGTTCATCCCGAGATGTAAAGATGATGCTCATCTGTGTAAAATATTCAGGATCAGGCAGAGGGATTGGAAGTTTCGGAGACCTCTTTTAGGTGAGCCTCCAGGTTAGCCTCTTGGAGTCAGAAGTTTGCTCAAGCCTCATAGCAGGAGATTGGGCTCAATGCAAACTCAGTGCAGCGTGCTGCCAGCGATGCTGCCCCTCAGGCGAGGAGCTGTTTGTCAGTTGCCCCCCATTCTCAGTCAGCATGAGGTGATATATTTTTCCCTGGAGCTTTATCATGATAAACGAGCAGGCGGTTTACAACATTTCACAGCAGGGAAACAGTGATTAGCAGAGATTGCTACAGCAGCGGGCAGCTCCGATTGTTGTAAACACCTGCAGTTATTCAAACCCAAGGCTGAGATTGAGTGATAATCGACAATGTCCCCAGAATGTCTACATCCCCTCCCAAATGACAGCAATTGTATTTTCAGAAAACAGAGGAAAAACATGAAAGGGGCCCGTTTTCTGGCAGTCACAATCCAGAGCATTGGAACTGGTTCTGTGAGTTGGTAACTGGAACTGAATATAAACACACGTGAAGAAGCTTATATACGCTAATTAGATATTTCACTCAACTGTACAGATTCACAGACTGGGGCAATCTCCAGGCTCGGGGCTAACAATGGCAACTTACATTCACACCACACAAGTGCCAGGAAATGACCATCTCCTCCAAGAGGATCTAACCATCGCCCCTTGACATTCAATGGCATTACCATCGCTGAATCCCCCACAATCAACATCCTGGGGGTTACCATTGACCAGAAACTGAACTGGGCCCAGCCACATTAATACTGTGGCTACCAGGGCAGGTCAGAGGCTGGGATTCTGAAAATGATAATTCACCTCCTGACTCCCCAAAGTCTGTCCACCATCTACAAGGCACAAGTCAGGAGTGTGATGGAAAACTCTCCACTTGCCTGGATGAGAACAGCTCCAACACTCAAGAAGCTCAACACCATCCAGGTCAAAGCAGCCCCGCTTGATTGCTCCCCCTACCACAAACATTCACTCCCTCCACCACCGACGCACAGGGGCAGCCGTGTGTACCATCTACAAGATGCACCGCAGGAACTCACCAAGGTTCCTTCAACAACACTGTATAAAATACATAACCACTACCATCTGACAGGACAAGGGCAGCAGACACATAGAAACACTACCTTCTCCAGATTCCCCTCCAAGTCACAAACCATTCCTTCACTGCCGCTGGGTAGAACTAGCATAGTGAGTGTTCCTCCAACATATAGACTGTAGCAGTTCAAGAAGGCAGCTCATCGCTACTTTCTCAAGGGCAATTACTGATGGACAATGAATGCTGGTCGAACCAGCGACGCCCACATCACACAAAGGAATACAAATTGTTCCCATCCTATACCATGTAAGTGCTGTACTTCAGCCGGGCAAATCATTCCGATTCGGGATGCCATGATTCTCAAACTACTTTAAACACGATCAAGAAACCTTGCTCATTGGCCCATCCCTGGAAACCCTTCAGTTGAGCTACAGAATGCCCTATGCTCCAGTCCACAGCCTCCACATTATACAACCTGGCAGTAACTGTCTTCAGCTATTCCCCTTCTTCCCAGATCCACAACTGGCTTAGCAAAGATTCACAGCTGACTGACCAAGTAACTTACTTCCAGGCATTCTTGTGAACGGGTCAAAAACTGTGAACTGTGATCTATTGGCTGTGTCGCTCCCTGGCCTTCGACAGCCAACTTCCCCTCTCTTTTCCTCACCCAAAGCAGTCACCCAGTGGGGTGGATCTTATAATCCAGCTCCCTCTGGGAGAGGGAATGGGACTATTTGGCGCCGCCCTTTTGGCGCCGACCTTTTGCCGCTCATCTGTTTGGCGCCAATTCAGACTACTTCAGCAATTAATGATAACAATCTACAGCCTTGGTGCTCCATAAGCCTGTTCTCTTTTCACATTTGAAAGCTAGAAATACAGTTTTGCTTTTAATTTCTCTTAGACCCCATACCAGAAATGGCTGAAAAAATTCTAAGCAAGAGAGACAAACCAAAATTAACACACGATGGATATTTATACGTGTTTGATAAATGTAGCAAAAGCGACCCATTGTTAATGTTTTGGAGATGCGAATTAAAAAACGAGTGTAAAGGTCGCATTCACACTAAAAACAATGAAGTAGTGAAGGAAGTGAACGGACATTCTCATGGTGCTTCAGCAGTGGGTGTGGAAGTTGCTACCATCAAAACAAGTTTGAAGCGTAAAGCTGAAGAAACTCTTGAAGTGCCGTCAACAATTATAAACGGATGTCTTGAAAATAGTTCTCAAGCTGCACAAGCATCACTTCCAAACTCAGAGGCTATGAAAAAAATCGTAAGAAGAAAACAAAATCTAATAAAGTCTGCTCCTCCAAACCCTGCAAATTCAAGGGAGTTGGTGATCCCTGACGAGTACAAATACTATGTGACGAGCAATGGTCAAAGTGAGAACTTTTTAATTGGCGATGGTGGTCAAGAAGATGAGAGAATTTTAATTTTTGGGAGACAGAGCTGGGTAGTTTTTTTACGTGATTCAGAAGTGTGGTATGGAGATGGGACATTTAAGATGTCTCCTCCGTTATTTTACCAGGTTTATGTCATTATGGCAAGAAGGCATGGTGGGGTTTCCCCTGTGTTGTATGCTCTATTACCGGGTGCTTAACCACCAACTTCTGAAATACATTAAGGCCGATGAGCGTATCTTAAACATCGCACAACAGTTTGATTCACGGGCACCACTTGAATATTTACGTGGTTTGGCCCACAACTATGAACTGCATTAAACTTTTATACTCATTTTACTTAATATTTGGTGTTAGAAATAAATGTCATGTTTTTATCCATTATTATTATTATTATTATTAATTATGAAATGCATTAAACTTTTATACTCATTTTACTTGTTATTTGGTGTGAGAAATAAATGTCATGTTTTTATCTATTATTATTATTAACCTATCATTACATTCCTGGCAATATATTCAATACACAACAAAGGCGCAAAAACAGCTGGGCGCCAAAATAATGAGCGCCGAATCAATTTAGCGCCAAAATGGCGGTGTCAAATGATCGGTGCCAAAAGGGCAGCGCCAAAACGTACCCGACCCCTGGGAGAACCGTACTCACAGAGAGCTGGCTCAGAGTCAGAATGCTCTCTTTAGGGACGTTCCTACCGCGTGGTGTTTAATCCTGAGTGCAATGAGGAAAAGTTCTTGGGATTTCTGAAAGTGGCTCTGTTACTGTGCTGTGATGGAATCTATTGTAGACAACAGTCCCAGGATGTAGTTAGATTAATGGGATTAGACAGAAAGAAATCAATAATTGAATGGAGAAACAAGAATGTAACTTAATGGGAGTTTTGCTGATGTGATAAATTCTGGGATTGGAACAGGAACAGTTTATCAATGTCTAAAGAACATGGAAAGTGAATTACAGCTCAAAACTCACTGTCAGCATTGTGATATTGGAAATAATCCATTCTGATTACATTAGTTCCACAGTTTAGCATGTATTTTCAGTTATACAGTGTGGTAAGGGTGCTGGGTAAGAACATGGAAATTTGATCTGAAAAGTTAAAGACCTCATAAAATAGGCAAGAAATTACAAGTTACCCTCTTTGGTTTTGTGGTAACTGATCTGACATATATATTTTCACAACATATAAGTTTTCCAGGTGTAAATCCCTCAATTTTCTTCCAGTCCTTGCCTTGGTGTTTTGTGTTTAAGACAGGCCATGCGACTTACTTGCAAGCATTCCTGTGACCCAGTGATATGTGCCAGCAGACAGCAGTTTGAATCAATTGGGTGATAATCAGTTCCGGCAGATTGAATGGTTTGGGAATGTGCGATTTGGACACTAAATCGAGATCTTTTAAAGAACGGTACAACATTGCAATGTATGAAAATCAAACTTCAAACCCAAACACAAAAAACTGATTTTGGTCAATTGCTCTGCGGAAGCATCACTCTTTTGATCAAAACAATGAAGTTGAATCTGGTCCTGAGTTGCAGCCTTTTATATTCCAGCTGTCAGTTCATATTTACTCGGAATGATAGATGTCACACTGTGAGTGTCCTGAGATCTCAGTGCGAATTCATTATCAGCTGCTGAGCCAGCCCCAGTCCCAGCGTGGGCTACTGTGATTGAACTCAGTCAGGGTGACAACATGGTCCGGACTGGGCTCGATCTACTTCTGCTAGTGAGGGTTCCAGTGCTGATCGCCAGCTAGTGACTTGGCCTGAATCAGCTGCACGTCTGAATGTTGGGTGAGGTTCAGTAAAAGCAGAAGCATCAACTCTTACCACAGAGAGGAGGCCAGGCAGTAACATAAAAACAATGATGGACAGGTACAGACCCGCCAATCCATTCAGCCTCTCCAACACAGTTACAATATCTTGTGTATCACAATATATACGCTCAGCAAACTCTCCGAAACAATGTGGTCTCCTGGGAGAAGTAAATAAAACAGATAAACCCCAAGGCTAAAAGGGACCTCTGGTAACATAGGGGGAGACATGTTGGAGGGAGCTCCCACTAGGTAACTGGGTAGTAACATAGGGGGAGACATGTTGGAGGGAGCTCCCACTAGGTAACTGGGTGGTAACATAGGGGGAGACATGCAGGAGGGAGCTCCCACTAGGTAACTGGGTGGTAACATAGGGGGAGACATGCAGGAGGGAGCTCCCACTAGGTAACTGGGTGGTAACATAGGGGGAGACATGCAGGAGGGAGCTCCCACTAGGTAACTGGGTGGTAACATAGGGGGAGACATGCAGGAGGGAGCACCCACTGGGTAACTGGGTGGTAACATAGGGGGAGACATGTTGGAGGGAGCTCCCACTAGGTAACTGGGTGGTAACATAGGGGGAGACATGCAGGAGGGAGCTCCCACTAGAGCACTGCTCTTTTTGCACTTTTCTCTCAGTTTCAGGAATATTTTCTTTTGAAAATCCACATAATGAATGGGGCAAGGATCCAATGGGCACAATTTAATGGAAAAGTTTTCAAGTGGGTTAGTGAGCAGGAACTGCCGTGAGTTTCCCGACGCTCAGTCCGTTGAGCCTCCATCGCGATAAAATGTTAATTGGTCCACTTAACGAGGCCCCATGGGCTTCACACCACAAATGATGGTCCTGCTGGCTGATTGGCCAGGACCGCGCTCGCTAACAAGACGGAGCTGCACTTAACCCATCCCATAGAGCAAACCCCACACAGCTGGCTGCCATGCCAACGAGGAGACCAGCACCATTCGGGGATGTCGACCTGGTCAGATTGTTGGACGTGGTCGAGTACAGATGGGATGCCCTATCTCCCTGAGGGGGCACGGAGGGTCAGCCACAGGGCAGCCAGTGACATCTGGGAGGAAGTGGCAGCTGCCGTCAGCTCGGGGAGCGTCACCATCGGACTGGCTCACTGTGCTGCAAGAGGATGGACAACATCCACCGGCCCCGCCCACAACCCCGCCCACCGTGTGCCTGACACCGCCCCAGCACCATACCGTGCCCGGGCCCACCCGTGTCCAGCAGTGCTGCCCACCCCTGACAGATCAATGTACGGCGCAGAGGTAAGGGTTCACCAGCCGCCACCCAGACGACCTGTCACACGTCAGCTGTTAATGCCGCCCAGGATATCCATCCCTCCCACGGACCACATGATCATTATCCGGCTGGACCTCCATTTGACAATGCCGGCCCATCAGTGTGTTGTTCCCCCCCCCCCAACCCCTTCCCGACCCCCGCCCTCCCTCCTCCCCAACCCCCACCCCCAAGAGAACACCTCTTGTCCGACACGCTGGGGGACATTTCCCAGTCCCAGGTGGGCATTGCCAGGGTGCTGTGCAGCCTGTCCCAGGTGGGCATTGCCAGGGTGCTGTGCAGCCTGTCCCAGGTGGGCATTGCCAGGGTGCTGTGCAGCCTGTCCCAGGTGGGCATTACCAGGGTGGAGGAGGAGTAATCATTGGCAGATCTCACCGCCCAGCATCTCACTTTGGTAATAATGCTGGAAGATTGACTGACACAGAAGGGCAGAGCACAACAATTAGCCCGTGCACAAGGTCAGTCACTGAGCATATAATCCTTATCCACTCTTCTAAAATGCATCACGTTCTCCGGTCTCCGATCACACAGTGTGGAGCTGAAATGGCATTAGAAAGGACACACCAGGAATGTGCTCGTAAATTTACTCATCTTCCGAGAAACTTTACAAAATTAGGTGAGTTAACAGGATGCTCCTGCGTTCCAGGTAATCTCACTTTGAGCTGCGTTCAGGGAAAGATGATAATAACAATTAATAATAATCACTTATTGTCACAAGTAGGCTTCAATTAAGTTACTGTGAAAAGCCCCTAGTTGCCACATTCCGGCGCTTGTTCGGGGAGGCTGGTAATCGAATTGAACCCGCGCTGCTGGCCTTGTTTTGCATTACAAGTCAGCTGTTTAGCCCACTGTGCTAAACCAGCCCCTATAATCTGCATGTGTCACTACTTCTTGATTTCTGTGAATGAACAAGTGGTTATGGAGTGTGTCTGCTGTGCATAAAATTACAGAGCATTTACAGCACAGAATTAGACCATTCAATCAAATAGATCCTTTGAGCCCCTCACGCCCTTCTCCATCTCACCTCATCACCACATCCTTCCAGTTAGATATGCTGCCTCCAGCTATGATGGTTCACCATGAATGCATCTCGAGTATTGCAAGTAGAATTCCTTTCTTACGTTGTGAGCAGGGAGCTGGAAAGTGGCTGTTGGGGATCTTTCATTTATTATTTAAACTTTGCATATGTGCAATCGGAAAAAATGCCACAGAAATTAAATCAGGGCCAAAGAATGATTAAAGTGGTGCGATCACAAAATCAAAGGCTGCTTTTATATGATAAATACAATACCTTTGAGTCTCCACTCAGGGGCCTCTTGGCCGCTGATTTTGATGTTGTTGCCAGCTGTATGTGACCCAGGTTTGAGAAGCTAGTGATATAAGCAGAGGTTTCCTATGGTATAAAGAGATTACAGGACAGAATGTTCTGGATGGGTTGCATTAGAGTTTTGTTCCCCTTTCCTTTCTGCAAAATGCAGGAGGAATAAGAATAAAAAAGTGTGTTCTTTAATAACTGAATCTCAGCTGCTGTTTTAACGTTGGAATAGTCTTTGTGAGCTTTCAATCCTGAGGCATTGGAAAGGACCCAGCAGTTTAGCTCCGTAGATCTCAGGCCAAATCAGCAACTGCAGACCATTCACACAGGCAGCTCCTCAAATCCATGAAGCAATCATTGATGGGCTCCAGCCCTGTCCACCCTCCCAGCTTGGCACATCTCAAAGTCCTGGATCAGCAAATGGTCACGGTTCCGAAGTCTCAGCCACAGTGAGAAGCAATGCACTGTTTCCAGCTGATCCTGAAATGCCAAAGTGGGAATTTTCCCACTTGGTGCTGGCTGGTGAGCACAGCCACAGGGAAGCACAGGGGGAAAAGCCAACTCAAAAATGCACCAAATTAACCAAATAAATCAACATTGTCTTGGAAGAGTGTGCCATGGTATCCCTATCCCCAAACTAAATCTCAGACATGATGCAACAAAACTGCCACCATATCAATTGTTCAGAGGTCTTCAGAGATTCCCCAACATGGTGGATGAGTGCGAAGGATGGTTGGCATAATTTTGAAACAATATTTTTTCGGGATAAAAAGAGGGCTTGCACGCGCACGCAGGGGAAGTAGCAGAGGTATTAAACGAGTACTTTGCACCTGTCTTGACATAGGAAGAGGATGCTACCCAGACTGAGGTGAATGGGCAGCATGGTAGCACAGTGGTTAGCACTATGACTTCACAGTTCCAGGGTCCCAGGTTCGATTCCCGGCTTGGGTTACTGTCTGTGTGGAGTCTGCACGTTCTCCCCGTGTCTGCGTGGGTTTCCTCCGGGTGCTCCGGTTTCCTCCCACAAGTCCCGAAAGACGTGCTGCTAGGTAAATTGGACATTCTGAATTCTCCCTCTGTGTACCTGAACAGGTGCCGGAATGTGGCGACTAGGGGATTTTCACAGTAGCTTCATTGCAGTGTTATTGTAAGCCTACTTGTGACAATAAAGATTATTATTATTAGGAGATAACTGGTAATACGCGATGAATTTACAATTGAGAAGGAGGAGGTTTTAGAAAGACTATCTTTATTTAAAATTGATAAGACACCAGGACTGAATGAGATGCCTGTCCTGCCGTTTAAGGAGATCACGACAGATATGTGGCCTAACGCTACCTGCCTTTGGCCCATAGTCCTTATTGGTGAAGGAAATCAGGTTATTGAGCTTCTGTATAGGCACAGATCATACAATATGCATGTATGTTTGTATCTAATTAAGGGGGGGAAAAACACATTCAAAGGGAGATGTGTTCCCTACTCCTCTAACAAAATAGGCAAACAAAACAAGGTTTTGTGAGAGATAGAGGCAGGTAAATCAGTGATGGTATCTGATGATATAATTTATGTTCCAGGTAGTTTTAGGAAGGAAAAAGTATTAATAAGGGGTAATAATGGAATTTATTAACTTGATTTTTTGTGTAAATTTAATTCAAGAAGTGACTTCATAAATGGAATTGTTACGGTAGGAATTATTCCGAAATCACATATTGAAGGAGTAGATTTTATTCTAGATAATGATTTGGCGAATGGAGACACTAATGTGGTGACAATTGTATTGCAGCAGGCAGTTGATCAGGTTGATGTTCATTAACTTTTAAAAGCTCCAATGGTCAAAATGATAACAAGCAATTGAAGGAAAACCCAATTATTAATTTTTAAATAAAATTTTAGAGTACACAAGGAAAGAAACACAAGATTGAGTTATGATAATGGTATGACGTACAAATTCTGCTGATATTGTTCAATTTGTTTTAGTTAAATCATTGTAATGATATACTATGGTAAGTGTTGTTGGGAAACAAAATGAAAAGTTTACTTGTATGATGTAATAAATGATTTTGTTAGATATTCATGATGGGTTTGTGTGAAGCCATGTAAAGCAATCTTCACAGTTATGAAGCTTTTTTTCTGTCTAGGGGGAAGGTGTTACAAACTCTAGAAGAAAATAATTCTTTGGAAATTAGAGATTGGGTCACCCTGGTCTCCGTATTCACGCCGATCCTGAAGAGGCTGCTCATGCGCAAATCATTCTTTTTATGATCTTTGGGTTCTGTGGATGTGCCGGCTGGAGAAGGCCACACATGTGCAGTTTGGGCATATTCTCATTGTCAGGCCAGGAACTGGCCCACACATGCACAGTTTGATCTTTTCATTTTGTTTTTAGATTTACAGCTAGCCCAGTACCTGTGCAAGAGGGCAAACCAAAATGAAAATGACACAGAGCAAAAATGACGGTCAGGTGACTCGGAAGAAAAACACCATTATCAAGAAAGACACAGGAGAAGCTAGACATCGAAGGGAGATTCCAGAGTGACAATCCCGGACTAAAGAAAAATGGTCCTGAAACCAGGGAGAGGGACAGAAGGCAATCCTAGGAAGACTTACTGTGAACATTAGAATATAAGTTAGGCTTTGTAACTTGTGTTATCTTTGCAAAGCTGTATTTATGTAACGGTATATTTGGGGCGAAGGAGTAGTGTATTATAGTTCATCTTTCCTTATTTGAGAAATGTTTTATTATTTTGTTAGAAGATCATCGCTGACTCCTGTGACTCTGTTCAGTAGCTGCCTTCCACGTATCTAACTAAAAAAGTAAAAGTTATCTATGAAGTTGGGTTCCACCCTGGGACCTGACTTGCCCAGCAGCAACATTAACTGGAAACGTGACAAACTCAGTTGGGGCGAAACCAAATTTCTACGTTTAAGTAGCTTTATTGAGCAAAGGATGCCACTGTGCTCCACAATGGGCTAAATTTCCTAAGACCATAAGACAAAGGAGCAGAATTATGCCATTCGGCCCATCGAGTCTGCTCCGCCATTCAATCATAGCTGATATTTTTCTCATCCCAATTCTCCTGCCTTCTCCCCAGAACCCCTAATTCACCTAGAAAAAAAGCTATGTTCGCTTTTGGGCGCGTTTAACGGGATATTTTTTGGTGGCTGCCTTTCAACGGCACTCTGCCGTGTTGTTTGATGTTGGGAGCTTCTCTCCACCGAGGCCGTAATTGAGTCATTTCCTTCTGGCGATCCCAGTAGGAAAGGTTCCTGGCAGACCAGGGTGCCACTGTGTCTGCCCGCCCCGATCTGCCCTCATCTTGCAGTATTTCAGCACCCCCCTGCCCCGCTTTCTGACCGCCCCTCCTCCCCCCAATCTCGGGAAGGTCCTCGGGAACCCCTGACCTCTACCCCCGGTTCCGTTAACTGGCAGTGTGAACCTGGCACTCAATCACCTTGCGGCAGCCAACCTGGCCTTGCCCATGGAGTCTGCTCCACCATTTAATCATGGCTGATATTTTCTCATCACCATTCTCCTGCCTTCTCCCCAGAACCCTTGATTCACCTAGAAAAAAATCTATGTCCACTTTTGGGCATGTTTAACGGGATATTTCTCGTTGCCAGGGTGCCAGGCTGGCAGTGCCAGAGTGCCACCCAATCCATGTCTAATGGCATGGGAGACTGCCCTCGATGCCACATTTGTGGAAACCATTATGGGCGGAACGGTAGCACAGTGGTTAGCACTGTTACTTCACAGCGTCAGGGTTCCAGGTTTAATTCCCAGCTTGGGTCACTGTGCAGAGTCTGCACGTTCTCCCCATGTCTGCGTGGGTTTCCACCGGGTGCTCCGGTTTCCTCCCACAAGTCCCGAAAGACGTGCTGTAAGGCGAATTGGACATTCTGAATTCTCCCTCTGTGTACCCGAACAGGCGCCGGAATGTGGCGACTAGGGGATTTTCACAGTAACTTCATTGCAGTGTTAATGTAAGCCGACTTATGACAACAAAGATCATTATAAATGGCGCCCTGGCAAAGTATCCCACACGCAGCCATTAGGGCTCAGGTGATCTCGGGAGGTGTTCCGAACAAGGGTAGATCCCGGGAGCAGTATCTCCCGGCTTTTATCGGCCACGCTGCGCCGCGGCGAGATGGCTTTCAGACGCAGCGTGGCCATTGGATCGCGCACAATGTCTCGCCTTTGTCTGAACACAAGAGGCCGGAGAAAACTATTCAGCCCAAACCAACCGGCTTCAGCGTTCATTCTGATCATGGGGTTGATCTTCAATCCAACTCCACATTCCCCTGAGAGACTAAGCATCTGTGAGTATTACTGTGAGTCAGATATATATATGCCATGACTACATGATTGCAACCGTGATTTTACAC
Organism: Scyliorhinus canicula; assembly: GCF_902713615.1. Lineage (NCBI taxonomy): Eukaryota > Metazoa > Chordata > Chondrichthyes > Carcharhiniformes > Scyliorhinidae > Scyliorhinus > Scyliorhinus canicula. The sequence goes on from NC_052155.1 coordinate 190,232,870, forward strand.
ATCTTCCTCGTTCCCAGAAAATCGGTGGATCCACACAGATAGTTGGTCAGCCAGAAAGACCAGGATGATCCCGAATTATATCCCTGCGCTATCTAAAATGAGCTGATTTTAGTCATCAGTTAGTTATCATGTCCCATTCCTGATTGGATTGGATTTGTTTACTGTCACATGTACTGAGGTACAGTGTAAAGTATTTTTCTGCGAGCAGCTCAACAGATCATTAAGGGGAAAGGAAAATAAAAGAAAATACATAATAGGACAACACAAGGTACATAATGTGACTACATTAACACCGGCATCGGGTGAAGCATACAGGGGTATAGTGTTAATGAGGTCATCAATCTATAAGAGGGTCGTTGAGGAGTCTGGTGACAGTGGGGAAGAAGCTGTTTTTGAGTCTGTTCGTGCGTGTTCTCAGACTTTTGTATCTCCTGCCCGATGGAAGACGTTGGAAGAGTGAGTAAGCCGGGTGGGAGGGATCTTTGATTATGCTGCCCGCTTTCCCCAGGCAGCGGGAGGTGTAGATGGAGTCAATGGATGGGAGGCAGGTTTGTGTGATGGACTGGCCGAGTAATCAAACTAGGATGTGTTTGAACAGCCTGCAGACGCTCTGTGTCATAGCTCACAAATAAATAATGGCCAATGAGAGAAGGTATGGATGGAGTCAAGTCCCTGTAGAACTGTACCCAGCAAGGAGTTAACTTCTCCAGGGGAGGTGTGTGAAATGGCAGGGTTCAACGATGAGATCGTTACAGTGCTGGAAGGCATCACAAAGATACAGATACAGCTAACATAACAGTAAATCCTTACAGATGACATTTAATGCCACAATATAAACAATGGTGCCATTCAAAGCCCAAAAAGGTCCTTTGCATAAATGCTCAGTGAACAGTTTTGGAAATCGATAGAAATCCCATTGATGGAGAGAGCAGCTACTCAGCAAAAAAACTAATCAGATTAGTTTTATTTTCTGCGTACTACCACTTTGCAGCAACCATTGATTCTAATGAATGAGATGCACACTCACAACCACATTTATGGTAGATGCACCTATCTCTATCAGAATTCATCGGCTGATTTGTGATGCAGTGCTATCACCTTTCAAATAGTTTAGCAACATTCAGAGGAACATCTGTGATGCAGAAAGTTATCCTTATTCAATCTAACAGGGCAAAATAATCTAGTTTGTTCAGGAAGACACGTCTGTGCAATTTAAAACACTCTTAGGCAACATTCATTTTTGTTTCTTTTCATTGATTGAAATGACTGAGTGAGAATAGATGAAGGTTTATCCAGTTCACCTTGTCCCATGGTGTTAACCTCATGATACAATGATAATGGAGTTATTGATCAATCACAGTGATCAATCTCTATCAATTACTTTACAAATGGGTGAGGGAAATCCCCAGTGGTCGAGGGCTTCGTAAATCAGAGTTACCTGTCCCTCCAAAACACACTCCACTCACTCCAATTGCTCATATACTACAACACAAAATGACATTTATTTATTTTTGATGATGTTTTGGGCAGCACGGTAGCACAAGTGGATAGCACTGTGGCTTCTCAGCGCCAGGGTCCCAGGTTCGATTCCCCGCTGGGTCACTGTCTGTGTGGAGTTTGCACGTTCTCGCCCTGTCTGCGTGGGTTTCCTCCGGGTGCTCCGGTTTCCTCCCACAGTCCAAAGATGTGCAGGTTAGGTGGATTGGCCGTGATAAATTGCCCTTAGTGTCCAAAAAGGTTAGGAGGTGTTTTTGGGTTACGGGGATAGGGTGGAAGTGAGGGCTAAATGTGGGTCGGTGCAGACTCGATGGGCTGAATGGCCTCCATCTGCATTGTATGTTCTATTTGAGTTGCATTTGAATGAAACAACACTAAGAGCTTCCACCATCTCCCTAGATTGAGTACATGTTAATTGAAATCCTGCTTCTGCAAGTTTTAATTTCCTCCCTTCAGGCCTCAATCTTCCTATAGTTCTGCTGTTCTGGGACAAGGTGATGGATTTTGTCATCTTCTCCATTCTCCCAATCCTTTAGAACCCTAAAAGCAGCAATCACATCAGCTCTGTGCCCAATTTGCATGTTAATGATCCAATACCTCCATCTCCTCAATCATTCTGGCTGCTCTCTCCCATAACCTTTCAATGATGTGGAGATGCCGGCGTTGGACTGGGGTGAGCACAGTAAGAAGTCTTACAACACCAGGTTAAAGTCCAACAGGTTTGTTTCAAACACGAGCTTTCGGAGCACGGCTCCGAAAGCTCGTGTTTGAAACAAACCTGTTGGACTTTAACCTTTCAATAGCAGCAGTAGCATTTTTGTACTATGATCAGCAGAATTTTACACACTATTTCAAGTTTGGTTTCACTAATAATTTTATCAAGTTTACAAAACACCTATGTATTTTCTTTTTTTCCGCTTTAGATCTTGTATCACCAGAATTCCTGAGCCGGCTGAACATAAAGCAAAGGTGAAGGAATGAGAAAAAGTTATCTCGCTATGTGGTTCACTCTGTGCACCATGGGTTGTACCTATCACCATTGTGGACTCTTCCGATTTATTTGCTTTGTTAAGTGGAGGGTAAATAAGTACAGATATAACTCTTTGATTCCTCCACAGGTAACAAACTCAATCAAGCAAAAGAGTGAAAAACTTCAACACAATCATTTCACCAAGCCAGATTGTATTGCATAAATGGCACCAATATATTTGGTTCATCATTTGATAATCCATAACTAAATCCAATTTCCTTTATCACCAGATCATTGCCCAATAATAAAACTGGCATCAATGATCTCTGACAACAACAACTTGCATTTATAAAGCATCTTTAACATGGTAAAACATCCCAAGGTGCTTCATGCGAGTGTAATCAAACAGAACTCTGCACCAAGCCAAAAAGCTATTCGGACAGGTGACCAAAGAGGCAGGCCCTAAGGAAAAACCTGGTAAGGTCGATGGTCGAGAAACCGCCAGGTTTAGGGAGGCAATTTCAGAACTTTGGGCCCAGACAGTTGAAGGGATAGCAGCCAATCGTTGAATGATTCAAATAAGGAAGCGCAAGTTACCAGACTTGAAGGAGTGCAATGTCTTCCACATTATCAACCATGATGTGGAGATGCCGGCGTTGGACTGGGGTGAGCACAGTAAGAAGTCTTACAACACCAGGTTAAAGTCCAACAGGTTTGTTTCAAACACGAGCTTTCGGAGCACTGCTCCTTCCTCAGGTGAATGAAGAGGTTTGTTCCAGAAACATATATACAGACAAAGTCAAAAATGCAAGACAATGCTTTGAATGCGAGCATTCGCATTCTCCAAGGCGGCCTTCTGGACGTACGACAACGCAAAATCGCCGAGCAAACATTTATAGCCAAATTCCGCATACATGAGTACGGCCTGAACCGGAACCTTGGATTCATGTTGCATTACATTCAACCCCCCCCCCCCCCCCCCCCCCCCACACACACACACCATCTGGCCCGTGTTTGCAAAATCCTACCAACTATCCTGGCTTGAGACAATTCACACCTCTTTAACCTGGGGTTACCCCTATCTCTGAATCTGTAAAGATTTAATTACCTGCAAATGCTCGCATTCTAAGCATTGTCTGGCATCTCTGACTTTGTCTATATATATGTTTCTGGAACATACCTCTTCATTCACCTGAGGAAGGAGCAGTGCTCCGAAAGCTAGTGTTTGAAACAAACCTGTTGTGCATTATCAACCAACTGACCTCCTCCTAAGACATCTGTGCAATTTACTCTTCACTCAACTGCCAAGACTATCTAGGAGCACTCATTGTCAAACTGAAACATGCAGGCATATTAGCTCGCAAATGTGCAAAAGGACCAGGATGTGATCACTGACCATTTAATAAAAAATTTAGAGTTAATGTAAAAGTATCAATGGAAAACTTGGTGACATAGTGAGAGTTTCTGAGGGTTCTTGATTTTAACAGAGATGTTACAGTGAGAGATCAAGAGAATTTCCACAGAAATTGCTGCTGAGGAATAAACATGCTACCTTTTTGTGGGACGTGAATTACACGATACAATCGCAAATTATTTTTTCTGTCATTTGCTTCTCAGACATGGATTTGAAAACAATGTTGGCTCCTCTCTCTAGTAGATGCACAGATACTGTATGAAATAGGATGAATCCATAGTGCCTCAAGTTACCATCAATTGGCAATCTCACTCAGCAGTCACAGGTATTGGGTGAGGCAGATAGGAGTGATTTACTGATACAGTGGGTGTGGAAGGCGGAGAGGTGGAGTTGTGTAAAGAAAGCTTCAATCTGCATCTGACTGAGATCAGGTGACACAAACTAACAACTCTCACCTTCAAAAACAAGAACATTCCTTGGGAAAAAAACTGTTAGCCCAAGGTTAATAAAGTTTCACTAAATATCAAGGGCATTTGATTAGAAGCTGATGATAAGTAAAAACAAGTTGTTCTAACCTATCGGATCGCTTTGCGGTCAAGGGCTCCTTGAGGAGGAATGCAATAAGAATGGTTCTCAGAGTTAGCATTTCAGATTTTAACAAATAACTCACAACATTGAGGGGCTGGTTTAGCACAGTGGGCTAAACAGCTGGCTTGTAATGCAGAACAAGGCCAGCAGCGTGGGTTCAATTCCCGTACCAGCCTCCCCGAACAGGCGCTGGAATGTGGCGACTAGGGGCTTTTCACAGTAACTTAATTGAAGCCTACTCGTGACAATAAGTGATTATTATTATTAACATTGATGAGGAGAAGAATAGACTGAGTAAGGTTGAGGAGTAGTTTATGTGGTTGCAACAAACTGTAACTTGGGTTAAGTGTCAAAAGCCTCAAAACACGATGATAAAAGTCCATTCCTTTGATCACAAATATAGACATATACATGTGTAGATATGAGAAATTGAGTCCCAGAAAACATACTCAATGCTTCCATGTTTGTTAAAAAAAAAGCTGCCAAAATCTCTGGCAAGGAACAGGATTGAGGGTTACTGTGGGAATATTGAGGCAGCAACAGAGATTGGTTTTCAGAGGTAGAGGGGAGGGGGGGACAGGGTCCTGGAGGCAGTCAACAGGTTGATGTAAACAGTCAGAGATACCCAGAGAATAACTGGGATGGGCTGATACTGGGAACACACAAGGGGAAGGAAATAAGAGGAGTATAGATGAACGGGAGATGAATTCAAAATACGATAGCAGACTGGGGTGCAGCAGGGAATCCAAATGTCGAGGGAATATCAGCAACATGATTAAACCTTGAAGATGGAAACAACAATATTCAGGATACAGATTGTATAGAAAGACAGAGTGGATGTAGATTGAGGTGGCATAACCCAATATATTGGGAAAGTTTGGAAAAGCATAATCTTTTGGGCGATATGCAATCAGGGAAATCAAAACTGTAGGAGGTAGAAAGCTACAAAATAAACCACTCTGGTTAAGGATTCCTGAATGCTAAAAAGATCAAAGTTAGCACATGGACATAAAGGACTAGGTCTGGACAAAGAGAGGAGGGTTTGTCCTCTGAAGTGATCAAAATGTCGGAGTAAAGTTACATTTTATTGGAATATTGATTTTAAGCTTGGCAATGTACTTAGGCTGAGTATTTAAGTATTTAGATGCACACTTGCGATGCCAAGGCACACAAAGCTGTGGGCCAAGTGCTAGGAAATGGGATTAGAATTTAGGCGGTTGTTTTTGACCAGTGCAGAGGCGATGTTCCGAGGGGCTTTTTCTGTGCTGCAGACCTCTATGATTCTATGGGTATGATTCAGCCACCTCGTCGAACCCAACTTGGATTTGAAACGTCTCGCATGATTCAACAAAATTTTCACCGAGACGTCCTCACCCTCACTGGGCGTAATCCAGACCAACATATCACCTCTACCACCTAGAAGGTCAAGGGCAGCAGGTGCATGGGAACACCACCCTCTGGCCATTGCCCTGCAAGCCACCCACCATCCTCACTTGGCAATATATCGCTACTCCTTCACTGTTGCTGGGTCCTGGAACTCCCTAACAGCTGAGTGGGTGTACCTACACCACACAGACTGCAGCATCAGGAAGGAAGCTCCTCCCCACCTTCTCAAGGACAATTCGGGACAATACAAATGCTGATCTGAACATCAATGTCTACATCCCATGGAAAAATAAATACGTAACAGTGAATAAGGTGGTGCGATTGTGACAATGTTTAAATTTAAGTTTGTGAAACGGTTACTACAACAAATGAAGATTATTCAATACAAATTGCAGATTATTTAACGTGTGGATCGAGGGATCTGCTTTCACTTCAGCATTAAACTGCCCACAACAGAAAGTGGTTTCATGTGCTGAGTTCTATGAACAAAAGATCAGCCACCACAAAGCTGCTGATCATTGGGAACAGGGCTCAGTGAGTGTGCTGAAATACCCTCTCTCTGTTCTCTTAAATTCCAAAAATGCTTCTGCTTAGATTCTCCTCAAGATACACAGTAGAGTAAGGCAGGAGTGAGAGTCTGTGATGGGAGAGATGGGGAGAGTCTTCTCCCGATGCTGCAGAATAAATCTGTGGTCTTCATCAAGTTGGTTTTCAAACTCAAACATTGCAAGGGGCGAGAAGGTTGGGCTGAATTGGTGATTGTGCAGAAACAGTGGACGCTGAGCCACACAGAGAAATGTCTATTTGGCGGAGGAATGAGGGGAATATTATAGTTACTGTCATGATTACAGGAGCTGGTTACAGACACATCACAATCCATCCATTACTGGGACTTCCAGCGCTCCGCCATGTCCTAGATACCAGCAGAATGAATAATTTACCGTGTGAATATGGAGCGAGCTGGGGTGGGGTCCTCGAAGCAGATCTCGGCAGCTCATCCTTACCTCTGATGTTTGAAGAGATGGTATCTCTCAGAGACAAAACAAACCGAGACATAAAGGTTCTTTTATCATCTTTTGTTAACCTTTACAGGAACTCTCCTCACAAGGCACATCAAGTTGGTTTTTAAAATTTGCTCTTTAATCTGGTTTGCAATTTCTCCCCAACTTTTTAAATCCTTAATGACATTTTAGCATCAGCCAAGCAGAAGTAAAATGGGCCGTTGTACATTCGCTGAGATGGGAACTGCCTCTGCTGCTCTGGGGAAATGAGGGAAAGGTACAGTTTGGATCTTCAACCGGACTTCACAGATTCCACTGACCGCACAGCCGACAACACTCACACACACGGAATCGATCACAGTCCACTCGCATCTTCTCACATTCAAATCACAGCACTCTACTGTAGATTCACCAGGTTGACCATGCTGAAACATCGTATTGATCATATACTGCAGATGTCCCAGTTTCTGACCAACTTGGAGCTTAAATCAAAATGTCTGACGTGCTCCAAATGATGTCAGTGATGTCATTATCCCTCACTGCTTATTGACAATTCCCAGTGAGGGTCCGTATTGCTGCCCCTCCCTTCGGCCAATGCAATGTTGGCAAGTACGGAATGCCGCCCCCACGGGAATACTTTACCAATTGGAACAATCTATCATTAAACATCAATGACATGACCTGAAATTCAAGCAAAGCCCAGAAGTCATTTTAAAAGTGAAGGATGTGAGGATCGAGCTGGATAAAAGACACATGGTAATGGATGACCCACTGCCCCATGCCGGAAGCAGGGTCCCAATCCTGCAGGGAATACTGCGTAGGGTTAAAAACAGGATTGGCTCCGTTCCGATAATCTGGTCCCCCGCCGGGGGTAGTAGTCAGCTACATGTGTGCTGACGGGAAGATGCAAATAGGCCATTTACACCCATTTGCATCCAATTAACCAGCTGGAGGCCTGATTCTCCAGCCCCTGTGATACCCCAGGCCTCTGTGATACTCCAGGCCCCTGTGATACTCCAGCCCCTGTGATACCCCAGGCCTCTGTGATACTCCAGGCCCCTGTGATACTCCAGCCCCTGTGATACCCCAGGCCCCTGTGATACTCCAGGCCCCTGTGATACCCCAGGCCTCTGTGATACCCCAGGCCCCTGTGATACTCCAGGCCCCTGTGATACCCCAGGCCTCTGTGATACCCCAGGCCCCTGTGATACTCCAGGCCTCTGTGATACTCCAGGCCCCTGTGATACCCCAGGCCTCTGTGATACTCCAGGCCTCTGTGATACTCCAGGCCCCTGTGATACCCCAGGCCTCTGTGATACTCCAGGCCTCTGTGATACTCCAGCCCCTGTGATACTCCAGGCCTCTGTGATACCCCAGGCCCCTGTGATACCCCATGCCTCTGTGATACCCCAGGCCTCTGTGATACCCCAGGCCTCTGTGATACCCCAGGTCCCTGTGATACCCCAGGCCTCGGTGATACCCCAGGCCTCTGTGATACCCCAGGCCTCTGTGATACTCCAGCCCCTGTGATACTCCTGGCCCCTGTGATACTCCAGCCCCTGTGATACTCCTGGCCCCTGTGATACTCCAGCCCCTGTGATACTCCAGCCCCTGTGATACTCCTGGCCCCTGTGATACTCCAGGCCTCTGTGATTCTCCAGGCCTCTGTGATACCCCAGGCCTCTGTGATACTCCAGGCCTCTGTGATACCCCAGGTCCCTGTGATACCCCAGGCCTCTGTGATACCCCAGGCCCCTGTGATACTCCAGGCCTCTGTGATACTCCAGGCCCCTGTGATACCCCAGGCCTCTGTGATACCCCAGGCCTCTGTGATACTCCAGGCCCCTGTGATATCCCAGGCCTCTGTCATACTCCAGGCCCCTGTGATACCCCAGGCCTCTGTGATTCTCCAGCCCCTGTGATACCCCAGGCCCCTGTGATACTCCAGGCCTCTGTGATACTCCAGGCCTCTGCAATACTCCAGGCCTCTGCGATACCGCAGGCCTCTGTGATACTCCAGGCCTCTGTGATACTCCAGGCCCCTGCGATACTCCAGGCCTCTGTGATACCGCAGGCCTCTGTGATACTCCAGGCCTCTGTGATACCCCAGGCCTCTGTCATACTCCAGGCCCCTGCTTTACTCCAGGCCTCTGTGATTCTCCTGGCCCCTGTGATACTCCAGGCCCCTGCTTTACTCCAGGCCCCTGTGATACTCCAGGCCTCTGTGATACCCCAGGCCCCTGTGATACCGCAGGCCTCTGTGATACCCCAGGCCCCTGTGATACTCCAGGCCTCTGTGATACTCCAGGCCTCTGTGATACCCCAGGCCCCTGTGATACCCCAGGCCCCTGTGATACCCCAGGTCTCTGTGATATCCCAGGCCTCTGTGATACACCAGGCCTCTGTGATACCCCAGGCCTCTGTGATACTCCAGGCCTCTGTGATTCTCCAGGCCCCTGCTTTACTCCAGGCCCCTGCTTTACTCCAGGCCCCTGTGATACTCCAGGCCCCTGCTTTACTCCAGGCCCCTGTGATACTCCAGGCCTCTGTGATACTCCAGCCCCCTGCTTTACTCCAGGCCCCTGTGATACTCCAGGCCTCTGTGATTCTCCAGACCCCTGTGATACTCCAGGCCTCTGTGATACTCCAGCCCCTGCTTTACTCCAGGCCCCTGTGATACTCCAGGCCCCTGCTTTACTCCAGGCCCCTGTGATACTCCAGGCCCCTGTGATACTCCAAGCCTCTGTGATACTCCAGGCCTCTGTGATACTCCAGGCCCCTGCTTTACTCCAGGCCTCTGTGATTCTCCTGGCCCCTGTGATACTCCAGGCCCCTGCTTTACTCCAGGCCTCTGTGATACTTCAGGCCTCTGTGATACTCCAGGACTCTGTGATACTCCAGGCCCCTGCTTTACTCCAGGCCTCTGTGATTCTCCAGGCCCCAGTGATACTCTAGGCCTCTGCGATACTCCAGGCCCCTGCTTTACTCCAGGCCCCTGCTTTACTCCAGGCCTATGTGATACTCCAGGCCCCTGTGATACTCCAGGCCTCTGTGATACTCCAGGTCCCTGCTTTACTCCAGGCCTCTGTGATACTCCAGGCCTCTGTGATACTCCAGGCCTCTGTGATACTCCAGGCCTCTGTGATTCTCCAGGCCCCTGCTTTACTCCAGGCCTCTGTGATACTCCAGGCCTCTGTGATACTCCAGGCCTCTCAGCTGGATTCACATGGGCGTGGTTCGCTGCAGGTATTTTCAAGTATGGTGGACCCTGCAGTGGGTCAAGGGGATCACGGCCTAACCGAGGAGCCCTCCAATGTCCATCAGTAGGCCCCCTCCCCCCTACAATGCAAATCCTGCCACCAAACCAACTGCTCTCCACAGCCCCCCATCAGACACCCCCAGCAGACCCCCAACAAAGCTGACCCCCACAACAGCCCCCCATCAGACCCCCAACAAAGCTGACCCCCACAACAGCCCCCCATCAGACCCCCAACAAAGCTGACCCCCACAACAGCCCCCCATCAGACCCCCAACAAAGCTGACCCCCACAACAGACCCCCATCAGACACCCCCACAACAGACCCCCATCAGCGACTGCTGCCTGCAAACTGAAGAGCAGTCCAGGCAGTAGGTTGGAAATCACTTACCCTTTCCTAACATCTGCTACCTGTGTTTAAATGCTTAGCGTGATTTAAACGTGTTTAAAGCAGCAGTTGTTACAAGTGACAGAGGCTTCCTGGACCTAGGACACTCCAAAGGGCTTGAGATCCCTTTACAGCCGTTGGACTGCAAATCTTCCATTCAATTTCACACAGCAATACAGTATTAGCCGGTGATTGACAGTTTTATTACTTCAGGGACAGCTTCTTGGTGGAGTGTTCATCAATCTTTCCCTTCACACTTGAATGCATCTCCATTACCCTGCTTTGACGCTCACCACTCTTGCTATGATTGACAGCTCCTTGCTGCATCAAAAGCAGCTCAGTGCTTTGACTTCTTCTTTCTCACAGCAGGAAGCACTTAGCTTGGCGTGGGGGAGGTCAGGTCACCCCCATGAATGTGTGCACGGATAGTGACCCTAATTCCTGTGGTAGTGATGGGGAGGGGCAGGATTTGCATTGTGTGTGGGGGATTGGCGGACGGGGGGGGGGGGCCGCTGCCGGACCTTGGTATCAGGCCACCCGCTCAAAATGGCGCCCAATACCAGATTCCAACAGAATCCCGCGAGCTCGCTCCATGCATAAATTTGCATGGAAAAGGAGAGGGAATCGCTCCTGGGGTCACTCCTAGGACCAGCAGAGACCAGGAGTGATTCCACTTTAGAGGAGAGGAGCAGATAAGAGGATTCAGCCCGTGGATTCTTGCAAAGTGCTGCATAGCTGGTATAAGGGGCTCAGCTTCACTGGGTCAGTCACATAGAATCTACAGTGCAGAAGGAGGCCATTCGGCCCATCGAGTCTGCACCGGCCCTTGGAAAGAGCACACTTCCCAAGCCCACACCCCCACCCTATCCCCATAACCCAGTAACCCCACCCAAGACTAAGGGCAATTTTGGACACTATGGGCAATTTATCATGGCCAACGCACCTAACCTGCACATTTTTGGACTGTGGGAGGAAACCGGAGCACCCGGAGGAAACCCACGCAGACACGGGGAGGATGTGCAGACTCCGCACAGACAGTGACCCAAGCCGGGAATCGAACCTGGGACCCGGGGGCTGTGAAGCAATTGTGCTAACCACTGTGCTACTGTGCTGCCATGGAGGATTCCCGCAGACCCTACACCCAGCTGGCACCGCAGGACATCCAAAACTCAGATATAAAGACAATCTGGATGCCAACCTCAGAGCTTGCAAACTGCATCCCGATACATCAGAAAATCAACACTGGACAGATCCCAACGGAGAAGTCTCTGTCATCCAGCAACTTCAACATTTGAAGAGAACAGAGTCAAGGAAAAGTGAGCCCAGCATAAAGTCAATGTCACCATCCACTCCCCAATCCTGACTTCATAAGCAGCATTTCAAAGAACAAAGAAGTGAACTCCAAAAGTTGTTTATTCTTATTTGGCGCAAGAGTAGAAAGGGAGCTGTGGCCAAACCATGGCTTACAAGGGAAATTAGAGATAGTATTAGATTCAAGGAGGCATACAAATTAGCAACAAAAAGCAATAGACCTGAGGATTGGGAACAGTTTAAAGTTCAGCAAAGGCGGACGAAGGGATTGATGAAGAAGGAGACAATACAATTTGAAAGTAAACTAGCGGGGAACATCAAAACTGACTGTAAAAGTTTCTATAGATTTGTAAAGAGAAAAAGCTTGACAAAAATGAATGCAGGCCCCTTCCACTCAGAAACAGGGGAATTCATAACGGGGAACAAAGGAAGAGCCAAGGAACTAAATTTCTACTTTGCTCCTGTCTTCACAAAGGAAGACATGAATAATGTGCCGGAAGTTCTGAGAAATACAAGTTTTAATCAGGAGCTGAAGGAAATCAGTATTAGTAGGGGAATAGTTTTGTGTAAATTAATGGATTGAAGGTGGATAAATCTCCAAAGCCTTCAAGGGATTTCAAGAAGGAATTAGGTATATCTCTTGGGGCTAAAGGTATAAAGGGATTTGGAGGGAGGGCGGGATCAGGGTATTGAACGTGATGATCAACCGTGATCATAATGAATGGTGGAACAGGCTCGAAGGGCCGAATGGCCTCCTGCTTCTATTTTCTCTGTATGTTTCTATATATTTGCAATCAGTTATGCAAATCAATATTTGGCCTACTGTCACACATGAAGCAGCAACCTAAAGGGTAAACCAGTTTTTTTTTTAAATTGCCGAGCACTCACCCATCGAAGCGCTAGGAAAGTCCACCACAGGAGAAAAGACAACCCGTACAGATGGGTCAATGGGCCTGTTACACAATTCCACGTTCTTTAAGCAGCTCATTTATTTATGCCCTAAAGTCTTATGTCTAACCCTGAAACATTATAAAGGGATTGCTCAGACTTTGATAGAGGGGAAGTAGCCAATTAATGAAGAATCTTAAAAGAAATTGTAAGATAATGTTACAGAGGTTTAATTTTTTTAAACTCTGCTTAATTCCAGTGATAGATATTAATAAGACACACTCTCTTTCTGTCACTGCCACATTTCATTTTGTTGGCACACGCACTGATTTCATCTTATGAAGCACTTTGCAGGCTCCACCCTGAACATAACTTGTGCCCCAAGGTGCCAGAGGAGGTTTGTTTGATATTTCCAGCTTGGAAAAACAGATTTTCCAGCTAGCTATTTTTGTGCTTTGAAATTTGGTTCTGGGCCAAAGAATATTAATTTTCTCATTACAAGTACAGTCACTTTAGTCACAACTCGAATCCTAACCCAGGCTCAACATGAAGCTAATCCCAGCACACAATTCCAATCACTACACCAGCTGCAATTACCGTTTCTGATGCAGTATTTCAAATGCACAAATTTAAATTTAAGTTTATCAAAACCAACGTACAATCCAGAACTTTGTTTCACCTTCTGAATGCAACAGTTGTTAGTCGTCTAACACTCAAGCTTCCTAATGACTCACTGATTCCATTCACCAATTGCTTATGCGCTGCTTTCTACAGAGCAGGAAGGAGCCAGTCTGATTTCTGCTCTGTATTGATTAAACTTATCTTAACCAGGTTGGCAGTGGGACAATACAACAGGCGTCAAATGGGAATTGGAGAAAAGTTAGCCTATTCAGACTGAATCAGTGGATGTTAAACGAGAGCAGGACCTGGGTAGACTTTGCTGCTCTGATGTCTGATCATTCACAGCAATCGTTCTTACTGCTGAACACAAACAACATTGCCATGTGGGAATGTGCCAGCTCAGGGTCAGATTTTTTGTCATCGAGTTTATTGGTAAAGTGAGACTATCAGTGTTATTTCCTACAGTAACGCCTTCTTGGCAACATCGATTTACTAAAAACTTTACATCTGCGCAAACACCAGGTCAACATAAGGTAGATGCCGCGAGGTTGTTAAGTATGTTCAAAGCTCAGATAGATTTTTAATCAGTGAGGGAATCGAGGGTTATGGGGATAAGACGGGAAAGTGAAGGTGAGGATTGTCACATCAGATCAGTCGCGATCTCATTGAATGGCGGAGCAGACTCGATGGGCTGAATGGCCTATTCTGCTCCCACATCTTATGGCCTTATTTCCAATGGGAACTGTCCATGTCACTGGGAAATGACACCGTGGTGAAAGTGCAGTCGAACCTTCACTGGCAGGAAGATGGAATTGCAGCATGGCTTGCCGATACGGGGAGTTCTTGTTATAACTGTGAAACTTATGAAACTATGTACCATTTTAAAGTAGTGGCTGAATTCAGTCTGAGAGTGATCCTGCAATTAAGTTCCTTAGGTGAAATTTTCCCATATTTTTTCAAAGTGTCGCTCCCGACAAGAATCCCACCAGCACCGGGAAAACTCACCGGATATTCAGCACCTTAAACAGAATTTATTCCCACATGATTCACGCCGTATTTGTGGCAGCTTCTCTCCGCCCCAGGGAAATCTCTGTAACCAATGGGGCTCCTTTTAATCGCCTCCCCAGCACTTCTCTGAAGTCCAGTCGGGGGAGTGGGGGACGACTGTCTGGAAGTTTCACAGGGGAGCCTTCACCAAGCAGAGGTGTGACATCCTCTACCCACGATCGGCCAGACGCCCAGCCAGCGAGGTCACCAACCCCGCCTGGGAGGCAGTGGCCACAATAGTGAGTGCCAGCTCACTCCACAAGAGGCCGAATGGCCTAATTCTGCTCCTATGTCTATGGACAGGGCAACAGTGCCGTAAGATGATGAACGATCTTCTTCGTGCAGCCAGGGCGAGTCTGCCTCCTAATGTCTTCCGCTGTAACCCTTCACACACCCATCAAACCTCCACGGTGATCTCTCGCCCAACAATCTCATGGACAATTAACATGGCGATTCCCCCACCCCTCCACTCCCCATCATTCCCTCCAGTGGATAATATTCTCCTCAATTCCCTGCTCCCACTCACCTCCCATCCCTGTCAGACTTCATCACTATTTGATCTGGCGCAACTCCAGCCTACTCTCCTCATCCGTCTCATTGTGGGACAAACTTGTGGACAGGTGACTTGAGTGGGCACAGCCTGCCGGAGGCATGTCCGCGCTGAGAACTCTTAACGCCCTCTGAGGACACTGCCTCTGAGGTTGGTGCCTCTGAGGTTGGTGCCTCTGAGGTTGGTGCCTCTGAGGTTGGTGCCTCTGAGGTTGGTGCCTCTGAGGACAGTGCCTTTGAACTGGCCAGCGAGGAACAGACCTGCAGAGGGTAAGGTGCGGGAATCAGTGAGAACCCTGAACAGCAAGCCTGACGTGAGGTAAGATGCTTCCACCAGTCTGGCCCGGTGATGCAGTGATGCCATCTTGCTTCCCTTGCAGGTCAATCCAGCGACTAGCTCGGATCATCCTCACTCCCCCTAGAGACCATTGACCAGAGCAGCTTCGAGCGAGACAAATCGGAGACCAGCACTGAAGAAGCATCAGATCTCGTACTCTATTTATTCTATATTTTCTTTGTGGAATGGTGGATGTTGTGTGTAGTATTTTCACACAGAGTCGGTTATGGAAAGAATGATTAAATAGTCACAAGGCAGTCACTCCATACTCAGGGATCCAAAGCACACAGACCAATAATTTTGTTGGCATTCTTTTAATCCATATAAATGGCAACACAAACACAAGAAGGATTTAAATAACCTGACAGCTACGTAAGAAATGCCACAATAAAAGCACAAAAATATCCAAAGGGAAATGGGAAAGTGCAGGAACAAGATAATAATAAACTTTATTGTCACAAGTAGGCTTATATTAACACGGCAATTAAGTTACTGTGAAAATCCCCTAGTCGCCACATTCCGGCGCCTGTTCGGGTACACTGAGGGAGAATTCAGAATGTCCAATTCACCTAACAGCACGTCTTTCGGGACTTGTGGGAGGAAACCGGAGCACCCGGAGGAAACCCACGCAGACACGGGGAGAACGTGCAGACTCCGCACAGACAGTGACCCAAGCCGGGAATCGAACCTTGGACCTGTAGCCACCTAAGATGGACACTGGGCTACCAAAATGGAGAACTGCTAAGGCTGCAGGGAGAAAGGACAAGCAGTTTGCAGAAGGCTAATTAGCATTCTGCACGTACAAAACCAGTTTATGGCCAGGTGCAGGATCTCAGCTTAAGGTGTAAATGGCATCAACGATTTGCATAGTAATGAGGTGATCCAGATCTAGGCCCACACAATAGAAACATTTGGGTTTGAATGGATACTTTGAGTGGACGCCCAGACGAAACGGCACCAGAAGTATCCATCACAAAGAACCCTAGAGACCGCCCCACCCATCGAGAAGAGACCCTCAGATTGGGGGGTTTGGAAAATATCGATTGGGAGAAGACCCAATCGATATACAGCAGGTAGAGACCGCCCCGAAGAGGCACGGACTTTGGGGGGACCTATAAAAGTAGACCCCGCACATGGTCCGTTCTGTTTTTGCTCCGGCTCTGTTGTTTGGCTCCGACTCTCTGCTGTCTTCATCGCTTTGCTGATACATCGCATCCTGACTCCAGTTCCATCAACAGCCGTTGAGCACCAGCCATCGTTCAGTAAGTGCCAAAACAACGCTCGCTACTTGACCCAGGCATTGCTTATACTCTAGCCGACTATTAGTGAACAGAAGGTGCAGTCCAGAAAGGAACAAAAGGCCTTGTCCCCTGACCTTGCTGGTTCCTACTTAGATAAGTATTTAGTCGTTTAATAGTAGAAATAAGTATTAGTCTTTAGCGTATGCATGCGTATTTATTATATTGGTTATAATAAATATCAATCGTTTGAACTTACTAATCGGTGTACAGTTTTATTACTTTGAACCTGACCTTGATATACTTGTGAGGTGTCTAAATACGGCACCTGGCGACTCCGAGCAGAATTACATACACAGAGCTGTAGTAGTGTTAAGCACACGGCCTTTAAACGGAGGCGTGTTAATACACTCCAATAAACGCGTAATACACTCAAGTAAAAGGTGCAACAGACCCTGGAACTGTGAAGCAACAGTGCTAACCACAGTGCGATCATGCCACCCAACCACTACATAGCTATACTACAAATGCAACTTTCAAAGAATTCTCTTGCGTAGGATTTCAGCTGTATATTATTTTTCAGTCAAATTGTGAAGATCTATTTAGAATGCTTTATGACTCAATTATATCAAACTGCAGAAATAGTCTACCAATGCCGTTAAATCACCTGGACCACAATATCAATCAGCAACAGGACAGAGTTTGGCTGAAAATGACATTTATCCCATTAAAGTGTTCCAAATTATAATGCCCGATTGATAGCCAGCTCAGGGCTGTGAGGAGCACTGACAAGGTCACAGAATCAGATGGAGTCCTCCAGTCCAGACTGCGCGGGGGTGTCAGATTCCCTTCCCAAAGGACATTAGTCACCATAGTCCAGCAGTGTTCTTGGCCATTTCATTATTTGTATCAGCATCAAATGATGAGATTTATAGAATTTATTCTCACTTGTTGCCATGATGAATTTCAACTCAAGTGCTTTGGGTTGATAGACCAAAACTAAAATCATTTGGCTGCTGTCGGACCAATCTCTGGACAAATACTGTCTGTTGTTTGTTAAGCTAGTTATATATTTATCAGCGCAAATAACCCTGTGGTTTGTTTAGTTTCTAATCATTTTTCAATGATGTGTCAATCTGGGACTGCAGTTGGCTCTGCCTAAATCCATTTTTAATTCAGTATTAGACAGTTCACCAAAGTAACGGAGAATCTTTGGCCAAGCGATCTCTGCGACTGGACATAATGGTCAGCATCCTCTCCGTCTAACACACATCAACTTTCTACCACTGACTCTGAGCGCTGTGGATGCTGACAGCTTGTTCGAGACACTGGCTATTATCTTGAGCTTCCTGCTGTGAAAGCTGAGAATATATTTATATAGAAGAGAATTCTCTCAGTTTGGAAAGTTGATTTACCTTCAGTACAGATACATCTGCAAACGTGAACAGCTTCATCCTTAAATCTTAGAAACTCTTAGCAGCTGTTAGAGAAAAGTAGTTAAAGAAACAATGAGAGAAACACCCTCTTGCCCTGGTGAAATTGGGCCACAATATGATCAGAAATGCTGCTTACTGCTCCCTCCTCCTATCAACAGGAACATAAAAATGCTTCTCACTTCAAAAGGAGAACATTACTGGCAGGGAATTATTTTAATCAGAAGCATGCTTCATTTCTCAACTAGGTATACGGGAAAGAGGAAAAGTCAGAACACTCGGGTTCGATTCCCGGTTTGAGTCACTGTCTTTGCGGAGTCTGCTCGTTCTCCCTGTGTCTGCGTGGGTTTCCTCCGGGTGCTCCGATTTCCTCCCACAAGTCCCGAAAGACGTGCTGTTAGGTGAATTAGACATTCTGAATTCTCCCTCCGTGTACCCGAACAGGTGCCGGAATGTGGCGACTAGGGGATTTTCACAGTAACTTCATTGCAGTGTTAATGTCTGCCTACTTGTGACAATAAAGATTATTTAAAAAAAGCAAGACTTTCCATTAAGTGGAAGATATATGTATTTTAATCTTCACCCATTACTTTGTGCAATCTGTTTGTTATGAATCTCCACCAATAGCAGAAAGTAGCTTGCAGAGAAAGGAGAGAAGAGAGAGTTAATGAGTGTCTCTACCAGAGAACTAGCAGATTGCCACAGTGCATCGTGACTGGCAGGCATTCAAATATAGTTCAGCATCAGCTCCACATTGTCCTTTGATTGGAAAGACATTTAAATTCTTGATCTTCTTTTCAAACCACAGATGTCGGAACTCCTCTAATTCCAGCCTCTTGAACATCGTTGATTCTAATCACTCCACCATTGGCAGCTGGGTCAGCAGCTGCTCAATTTACTCCCTAACCTTCCCTGCCTCACCCCCCCCCCCCCCCCCACACACACACACACTTTAAGATGCTCCTTAAAACCTATCTCTGACCAAACTGCCAGAATATCTCCTGCTATAACTCGGTGTAATTTGTTTGTCTGGGATTAATCCTGTGAAGTGCTTTGGAATGCTTCATTATGCTAAAGTTGTGATATAAATGTCAGTTGTAGTTATTGACACCAGGTCAGTTCTGGATTTTTGTGGTTTGGGAGTGTGG
Source organism: Scyliorhinus canicula (assembly GCF_902713615.1). NCBI lineage: Eukaryota > Metazoa > Chordata > Chondrichthyes > Carcharhiniformes > Scyliorhinidae > Scyliorhinus > Scyliorhinus canicula. The sequence goes on from NC_052155.1 coordinate 190,251,942, forward strand.
TAGTCACCACTGTTGTAAATACTGTATATATATATATATATGAGTTTTTATGGTAAGGCCCCTGTACTACAGGTACGGGGGTAGATCCCTGCCTGCTGGCTCCGCCCACTAGGCGTAGTATAAATACGTGTGCTCCCCGTACAGCAGCCATTTCGCCAGCTGCTGTAGGAGGCCACACATCTCTGTGTAATAAAATCTCGATTACATCCTAATCTCGTCTCGTCGTAATTGATATTGCATCAGGGAGCATCCTGATTAGCTGCAGTGGTCGACCCAGTTACCGATGTCCTAGTTATCGATGTCCCAGTTACCGATGTCCTAGTTATCGATGTCCCAGTTACCGATGTCCCAGTTACCGATGCCCCAGTTACCGATGTCCCAGTTATCGATGCCCCAGTTACCGATGCTCCAGTTACCGATGTCCCAGTTATCGATGCCCCAGTTATCGATGCTCCAGTTATCGATGTCCCAGTTAACGATGCTCCAGTTACCGATGTCCCAGTTACCGATGTCCCAGTTACCGATGTCCCAGTTATCGATGTCCCAGTTATCGATGCCCCAGTTACCGATGTCCCAGTTACCGATGTCTGTTACCAATGTCCCAGTTATCGATGTCCCAGTTACCGATGTCCCAGTTACCGATGTCCCAGTTACCGATGTCCCAGTTATCGATGCCCCAGTTATCGATGTCCCAGTTACCGATGTCCCAGTTATCGATGCCCCAGTTATCGATGCCCCAGTTACCGATGTCCCAGTTATCGATGCCCCAGTTACCGATGTCCCAGTTACCGATGTCCCAGTTACCAATGTCCCAGTTATCGATGTACCAGTTAGCGATGCCCCAGTTACCAATGTCCCAGTTACCGATGTCCCAGTTATCGATGTCCCAGTTACCAATGTCCCAGTTACCGATGTCCTAGTTATCGATGTCCCAGTTATCGATGTCCCAGTTATCGATGCCCCAGTTACCGATGCCCCAGTTACCGATGCCCCAGTTATCGATGTCCCAGTTACCGATGTCCCAGTTATCGATGTCCTAGTTACCGATGTCCCAGTTACCGATGCCCCAGTTACCGATGTCCCAGTTACCGATGCCCCAGTTACCGATGTCCCAGTTATCGATGCCCCAGTTACCGATGTCCCAGTTACCGATGCCCCAGTTACCGATGTCCCAGTTACCGATGCCCCAGTTACCGATGTCCCAGTTATCGATGTTCCAGTTACCGATGTCCCAGTTACCGATGCCCCAGTTACCGATGTCCCAGTTACCGATGTCCCAGTTACCGATGCCCCAGTTACCGATGTCCCAGTTATCGATGCCCCAGTTACCGATGTCCCAGTTACCGATGTCCCAGTTATTGATGCCCCAGTTACCGATGTCCCAGTTACCGATGTCCCAGTTATCGATGCTCCAGTTACCGATGTCCCAGTTATCGATGCTCCAGTTACCGATGCCCCAGTTATCGATGTCCTAGTTACCGATGTCCCAGTTACCGATGCCCCAGTTATCGATGCCCCAGTTACCGATGTCCCAGTTACCGATGTCCCAGTTACCGATGTCCCAGTTATCGATGTCCCAGTTATTGATGTCCCAGTTACCGATGTCCCAGTTACCGATGTCCCAGTTACCGATGTCCCAGTTATCGATGTCCCAGTTACCGATGTCCCAGTTATTGATGCCCCAGTTACCGATGTCCCAGTTACCGATGTCCCAGTTACCGATGCCCCAGTTACCGATGTCCCAGTTACCGATGTCCCAGTTACCGATGTCCCAGTTACCGATGTGTGGGACCTCCTGCAGTCCCCAGTCACAGTCAATCATTCTCAGTGAGGGAGTCAGAATACCTCCAGGTGCCCCGTGACCCAAAATCATCATCTTCTGAGGCACAGTCACTAATTAAAAATATAAATGTCACTTCCAGTAGAGAGTTTGTTTTTTAGAGCAGCTGGTTAGCTGGTGGATTATTGCCTTGAAGGAGAGATTCCATTTAATGAAAATGGCAAGCTCAACACAAACAAAGATTTAGCAGAGTCCCTGACTTGTGCTTATGCTTATCCTGTATCAGACTGGCGAATCAGAAGAGGTTCTTTCCAGCATTCAGTTGACCCAAGTTTTGACAAGTCTTTCTTTATCCAGATGAAATCTGTTGTGCATATTTTGCCACTGGTTACTGTGTTCCAATCTATCAGATACAATATTCTCAGCCTTGCAGATCTGTTTGAAGATGAACTTATTTTTCAAAAAAGCTCCCTTAAGTTATCTTAGTTTGGTTGAAAGATTTAAAGGTTTGCTTTGACATGGTGCCGGTGATAAGCAGGAAGCACCGGAAATACCAAAACTCTGCTTCGACCATCGGAGAACATGGCAACTGTCTGGGGCATCAAGGGTACGATCGTATGGTGCTTGGGGTGATGTGGCCTTCTCGCGGCTTGAACAGAAATTTATGATGTTGAAACAAATTGGTAAAGCACAAATGTCTCGCAAATGGTCCAAAGAAATGAGATTCATTGTTGCTCCAATAGAATACAGGCCCATAACTCGCTGGCTCCCCAGCACAGGTTTAGGGAGTTCTCTCTCGGACCATCCCAGGTAAGGGTTGATGAGACAACTGTCCATAAGCACTAACTTCCCCAGTGTAATTGAATTTGGGCCGAAAATCATCCAACAAAGTGATTTAAACTGTTAACTTCGGAATGCTCTGCTAATATTAGACTGATCACAGGGGCAGCAGGGTGGCGCAGTGGTTAGCACTGCTGCCTCACAGTGCCAAGGACCCAGGTTCGATCCCGGCCCCGGGTCACTGTCCGTGTGGAGTTTTCACATTCTCCCCGTGTCTGTGTGGGTTTCACTCCCACAACCCAAACATGGGCAGGTGGATTGGCCACGCTAAATTGCCCCTTAATTGGCAAAAAAATAATTGGATACCCTAAATTCATTTTTAAAAATTTATAAAAATGTTACACTTGCTATAGTGACTCTGAAAGGATTAGAAGAAATGAAAGGATAACATGGGACTCTCACATGCCCCTGATCCCCAGGGAACTCCACCCCCCCAACACCACTGAGCATCCCCCCCACTGTATTCCCCACAACTGAACCCCCCCCATGTACACGGGACTTCCCAAACCGACCCCCCAGCCAACCTAGCTGGACCCCTCCCCACCCTCAACTTACCCGAGGTGACCCCCCCCCCCCGACCTATCCTCCACCTTCTGACCCGACCCCCACTCCTATCCTGACCTGGCCTGACCCCCCAATGCTACCCCTGATCCTTAAAAAAGGGGTAATGTCCTCCTTTGCTCCATTTCTTTAAGACTCCGATGTTGGATCCAGGGACCCGCTGCGCTGACTGAATCTCACCCGACCTGAGTCAGGAAGGGCGGCAAGACAGGCACTGAAAGGTTTTAGCCCAAGTGAATGGTTACAGAATGACAATCCGACGCTGACTGTTGCTCTGGGGAAGTTTGACCCATTGTCACTATAGCAAGTGGATTTAAAACTGGGACAATCAGCAACTTCTTTTCCAATTCTGAAACGTGTCAATATGTTCAGCTTTCCATTGGGATTGTCTGATACCGCTGGCAGGGCACCCCCACCCACAGGTTTCCCGTTGGCATGGAGTGGCACTAATGGGAAATCCCACTTCAATCCCCTCATCGCTACACTCCGGCACCTGTTCGGGTACACAGAGGGAGAATTCAGAATGTCCAATTCACCTAACAGCACATCTTTCGGGACTTGTGGGAGGAAACCGGAGCACCCGGAGGAAACCCACGCAGACACGGGGAGAATGTGCAGACTCCGCACAGTGACCCAAGCTGGGAATCGAACCTGGGACCCTGGAGCTGTGAAGCAACAGTGCTAACCACTGTGCTATTGTGCCGCACATCTCCAGGGAGGTTAAGGCACGATATCCACCGCATCTTGGAGAGGCGCCCCGCATGGGAGCGCACGTGCGTGTAACTCTGGCGGGGGGGGCAGACAGGGCGGGGCAGGGAGGAGGGTTTAAGAGACTGATGTGCGGAGTGTGAGACTGGGCAAAGTTTTTCACATTTTATGGAAATTTGGTCTGAGCACCTGTACGTGTGTGAAAGGATGTGCGTCTGTACATGTCTGCGTAAGATCATGTGTCTGAGTCTGTGTGCATACGTGTGTACACATGGGTGTGTGTGCATTTAAATATGTGTGTATACATGGGAAATGCCCCTATACAGTCTTCAGTCTATGTTATTCTCTATCATAATTGATGAGGCACGAGAGACTAATTGTGAAAATGTTGGTTATGGTTCTATAAATATTTCTGGCTCAGATGGTTTGTTAGAAACCAGCATCACAAAGATACAAAATGCAGATGTTCTTACAACAAATCAATATTTGTTCAATTCCTTGGTTCCTGCTGCTTCGGAGCACATTCCTACCATCCAAAGCAATATTACAGAACTGTAATCTCAGCTCTAACCTCAGACACTTTCCCTCTCTCACCAGTCATCAATTTTCATTCCCCAAATTCAGCCAGAACTTGTCCACAGATAGGTTTGTCTCCTATTTACTCCTTCAGACTGTCTGGCTCTCGGAGCATTGCAATCAGCGGCATGATCCCACTTTTATCTCACACACAAAGACAATTCAGTGCACTCTGTCAGGCTTCCTGCTCTGTAATCTTCATAGAATTTACAGTACAGAATGAGGCCATTCAGCCCATTGAGCCTGTTCACCCGTGTGTGTGCATTTGGGTTCAATGGCAATGTAAAATGGTGATCTTCGGGTGTCCATTAACAAGGTGAGGTCGGGTCTTTTATATACACAGTCACATTGTGCTTTCAGTCGGCAAGTTCATTTGAACAAAAATAATGTTTTTTGAGAAGGACTCAATTCGATCTATTCTTGTTGGTGGAATAAAGCCTCATCTCCCTGTTCCTGTTGCTACATGTTTTTCATGAACAGAGTACAGGGGATGTGACTTTGGTTCTGGTGAGCAGTGTGATACCAGGAGGCGGGTAATTCATGTGATGCAGGTGAGCAAGTAAAACCTTTCCAGGTGACCAGTGATATGGTTACAATCACACACTGAAACTACCAGGTACTGGATGGAATTAACGCCAGATAATATCTGATACAATCATACCGGCAGCTGGGTCAATATTTGGTTACCAAATTTAATAAATGGAGAAATATTTGTCCTACACTTAATGTGAAATTCTTCCTGAGGATGAGAGCGATTTCTGCAACATCCTTTATTATAACAGAGTGCTCTCTCAAAGTAAGACTCTGACTCTCGTGTAGCCAGCTACAATTGAAGGTTGGTCTGGCCAGTACGCAACAAGATTTCTAGTTCGTGGCACATGTGTCTCCTTGGTGAATCGGAGGTACCTTTGGCATGTGTTGAGGAGCAGCATTGGTCTTGTGTGATATAAAAGCAGGCATATTTGCATATCTGTTTGAAAAGAAACAATTGACCATTTTATTGCAGAGAGGGAAGCCTCTCCTTGGCGGGCAGTCAATGCTTTTGAGTGAAATCAATGGGATCTAAGTCGATGCCTCTGATCCGAAAGGTTGATGAACGGCTGCAACAGCTAATTTCAGATCTTTATCCTGAAGGACGCAGAGTTTCTTATTTTGAGGAAACATCATTTCATACATTGCTACAAGGGATTGTGTGGATTGCTGGGCTGTACAAGGAGCTGTTGCTTCTGGTACCAGTGACCTTTTCCTCAGAAAGCTGGGCAATAATGTTGAAGTCACTCTCGCAGCTTTGTGGTATCATGAAATGAAATGAAATGAAATGAAAATCGCTTATTGTCACAAGTAGGCTTCAAATGAAGTTACTGTGAAAAGCCCCTAGTCGCCACATTCCGGCGCCTGTTCGGGGAGGCTGATCCTCATGTCGATGAGGATCTTTACACTGCATGTGGTCTCACCTCGGGGACTCCGAGTTCCCACAAACCCTCAAACAGGGCCCTCATTTCCCCATTCAGCATGTCGCTCTTTTGGATCTTTGAAGAGAAGTTACAAAATGCATGTGTGTGGAAGCCTGTGTTTACAGGATGCCTTGTAATAGTCCTTGTAATAGTAGATGGGGAACATCTCCAGACGTCTGGACAAGTGTTGGCCGCTGCAGGCCCTGATTCTAGTTGGGGAAGTTATAAACGTACTGAAAGAGGCACTTATAAAAAAAACATGAGGGGTACGTATCCTGGGGAGCTAACAGCTCTCTGTAAACCTCTCCCCCCCCCCCCCCCCCCCCCCCCCCCCCCCCAGCTCCACATTATGGCTGTACAGCATCAGGTTTTTAAAAATGGCTTCTACATCCACTTCAGCAGTACAGACAGGGCCTTGATTTAATATTGCATCTGAAAGACACGGGGCAGCATTCTCCGTCCTGCCAACCCTGTTTTCCTGCGTGGTGCGCCCTCATCGGCAGCGAGATTCTCTGTTCCCGCAGGCCAATATCCCCAGTATCAAGGCAGTGGTCACGCTCAACCAACTGTGATTGACGGGCATATTGCCCGCATGCCCGAGCTCCGCAATAGTAAGCGATCACTAGGAGGGCAGTGGAAACGCCACAAGGACACTCTGGATGCCTCCCTAAGTAAATGCAACATCCCCATCGACACGTGGGAATGGCTTCTTTCGAACGCACAACCTGGAGAAGGAGCATTCACAAAGGCGTCAATCACTTCGAGCGCCACAGGGTGGAGCACGTGGAGACCAAGTGTAAAGAATGGAAGGAGAGCGCAGAATCCAGAGCGTCCCACCCACCTCCTCAAACCCCACCTACCAGACCTGTGGCAGAGTCTGTGGACCCAGGATGGGACTATTCAGCCACCACAGAACCCACCGCCCCGGTGTGGAAGCAAGTCATCGTCTACGCTGAGGGACTGCCCAAGGAAAGAAGAAGATACATTCACAATAACGTTCTTACTGCAACTTCTTTGTACCCAAAGAACTTTGTAGCTGGGAATACATGTGGAGCCGTGGAATGAGAGAGCAGGTGGGGATTTGTTTTCCGGAGATAGTTTTGTGATTGTATTTTGTACATGGGCAGAATTCTCCCAAACAATTGCTGTCAAGAGGGGAGGGAGAGGCTCGCAAATCGGTTTTATTCCGGCATGAATTTACAGCAGGATTTTCCAAAGCCATGACGGATCGGAAAACCAGCTGGAGGCTGGCATGACGGATCGGAAATCCCGCTGGAGGCCGGCATGGCAGATCGGAAATCCCGCTGGAGGCCGGCATGACGGATCGGAAAACCCGCTGGAGGCCGGCATGACGGATCGGAAATCCCGCTGGAGGCCGGCATGACGGATCGGAAATCCGCTGGAGGCCGGCATAACAGATCGGAAAACCTGCTGGAGGCCGGCATGACGGATCGGAAATCCCGCTGGAGGCCGGCATGACGGATCGGAAAACCTGCTGGAGGCCGGCATGAGAGTCATTTTAACTCTGTAAATGGGACACAGGTGAAGGCCTAACTCCCCACGCCCGATTCTCCACAGTGCCAGCAGAAAGACTTGCCAGTGCCAAACACACCTGGAACAATGTGGAGTGCATCTGAACAATGCTCGGAGCTGCCTCCGGAGTTCATGATTGAGCCCACCAGTAATCCTGGACCTGGAACGCCACAGCAGTTGGGCAAAGGAGCATCGACAGATGGGCATTCCAAATTCAATGACCTGGAGAGAGTCCATCTCCCAGCCTTAGAATGTTCCTGGAAATCCATCCTCTTCCTCCGGCCCCAGGGTGCTCTTGGAGATCCATCTTAATTTTCAGATATCCGCCTTCTTTCTTCAATAGTGAGTTAGGGATGGTGGGTACCTTTTCAGTTTGGCACCCAGGTGGGTATTAGACATTAAGACCATAAAGCATAGGAGCAGAATTAGGCCACTTGGCCGATCGAGTCTGCTCCACCATTCAATCATGGCTGATATTTTTCTCATTCCCATTCTCCTGCCTTCTCCCCATAATCTCTGATCCCCTTATTAATCAAGAACCTATCTATCTCAGTCTTAAAGACACTCAGTGATTTGGCCTCCACAGCCTTCTGCGGAAAAGAGTTCCACAGATTCACCACCTTCTGGCTGAAGAAATTCCTTTAGTCTGAGATTGTGTCCTCTGGTTCTAGTTTTTCCTACAAGTGGAAACATCTTCTCCACGTCCACTCTATCCAGGCCATGCAATATCCTGTAAGTTTCAATAAGATCCCCCCTCATCCTTCTAAACTCCAACGAGTACAGACCCAGAGTCCTCAATCGCTCCTCATACAACAAGTTCTTCATTCCAGGGATCATTCTTGTGAACCTCCTCTGGACCCTTTCCAAGGCCAGCACATCCTTCCTTAGATACGGGGCCCAAAACTGCTCACAATACTCCAAATGGGGTCTGACCAGAGCATTATACAGCCTCAGAAATACATCCCTGGTCTTGTATTCTAGTCCCTCTTGACATGGGTAGTGGACTATGTGCCATTGGGCCTGTGCTGCCACGGGATATTTTTAAAAACACCCGGGTACATAATTAATGAGGCCAAGGCCAGAAGATTTAGTGTGTTTACCCACAGTAGTAAACACTCCACATTCCCGCCCCCGCCACAGGAGATGGGGAAACTCCACCCATGTCTCACTAGCAGTCTGGGTTAGAAATGCTTTTAAAATTCAATCACTAACAAAGATATAGGGTGAACCCAACTTTCTCTCCATTCCAGTTTACTATAAAATATATTTCTGTGTCTACTGAAAATAGGTGGTGACCTGCAGAAAGACTGGGGATGTAAGTGAGGCAGTCAGGCTGATTGCTTAACAGTAATAGCAACATAACCACCAAGAAGCCACCACCTCTAACTGCAGACAGGAGTGGGAGGATGGGTTCATTTCATCAGCTCACTGTAATACCAGCCTCATAACCCGAAAATTGTTTGATCCATTTAATTGAACTCATTCAATTTCATGTTTTGTTATTGGATTGTGCAAAGAATCCTCAGAGTCTGGACTAAACTCATACAAAACACAGCATTATTGGTGATGGGAACAAGAATCCAGGTACTTTATTGATACAACACTGATTTTTTGGCAAAATGCTTCTTCAAGGAGAGAAACAATTCTGAGGTCTCTCAGCTTCTCACTAACGGGATTCCAGTATTATCGAGTCGGCAGATCCATAAGTGCCTTCACAAGCGATTTATATCTAATTTCGGGAAACCCCGTATTCTCCTTATACTCGCCTCGCAAGGCCCTCTGGTGATGACCTTGAGCTGAACGGTGACTCTCCCATGAAATCCTCGATTCTAACCTTTTAACTCCAGAAAACAGGCACCAAAAATATCTCCAATCTCCCAGCCGAACCCCCGGCCAAACCCCGTTAACTGTACCGACAAGGCCAGCAAAGACCAGGGGAGGAAACATCAGCCTCAGAGCCGGCAGCCTCACCAGGTGACATGGAACCGAGAAGGGCTGATCCACAGAGTTCTCAGCGCTGACCCAGGCACTGGTGGCCAACCTCAGGAGCTTCATCGCCTCCGAGCCCCACAGACACAGTGAGGAGCTGAGCAGAGACCTCCTGGCAGCTGTCTAGACAGCAGTGGAGGCAGTGGCGGCCCCCGTGACGGAAGCAGTGGCCGCGAGGGAGCGCAGGCTGGAGTCCCAGGACACGACGGCAGGAGACCACAAGAAGGCCGCCATGGACCAAGGGGACCGAATCGCAGCACTTGAGGCCGAGGTGGTGACCCTGATCAAGACCCAGAAGGGCCTGAAGGAAAAACCAGGAGATCAGGTCGTGATTCCAGAACTTATTTATGGGGTTTCCACAAGGTATGGAGGGGAGGAACCCCACTGAATACATAGTGGTGTTGCTTGGAAACGGTTGGCGAGGAGGGCTTTGCCAAGCCACCGGAGGTGGACCACACCCACAGGGCATTTCAGCAGTGGCCTAGAGCCAGGGAAATTCCATGGACGATAATTGTAAAGTTTCATCAGTGCTAGGACAAAGAGCGGATCCTGAGGTAGGTGAAAGGTGCGAGAGGGTGTAAGTGGGAAGGACATTCCATCTGCTTGTACCTGGTCATTGGGGCAGACCTGGCAGACCTGGTCAAGTGCCTAGCTGCATTCAACAGTGCCAAATCTGCCCTGGATAAGGGTACGGTGAGGTATGGCAGCTCTCCCCTGCCAAGCTGTGGGTTACACACCGGGGGAAGGAATACTACTTCAACACCCTGGAGGAAGCTAACAGGTTTGTTCAAAAGAACGGTCTTGGCAAGCTGGGATAAAACGTAATGGCCAGAACGCGGGCTGTGAAGGTCGAGCGGGCAGGGACGAACACGGCCAAAGGTATGGAGAAGGCTGGGCGGGAGCGGGGATGGACAGAGATGGGGGTAAAGTATGGGAACCTGATCAATAGGTGAGCCAGTACACTAGAGTAAGCTGATGTACGGGACTACAGCAAAAGAGGAGGCCACTACGCGCCTCCAAGGAGAGGGAATGAAACAGAGGGAGGAGGGGAAAGGGGAGGAGGGAAGGGTAGAACGCTGGTTGCAACAGGTAACACATGGAGAGGGCGGAAAAAGAGGAAGCAGTTGGTGGCCATTTTGAACAGCTTGTGAGCGAGGGCGGGCCTGGCCAGACAGGGCCAGGCCCACAAGGTGAGTATGGTTAACCCCACATCCAGATAGTAACGTGAGGGGCCTTAACGGGCCGGTGAAGAGGTCCCGAGTCCTCGCCCATCTCAAGAGTCTGAGGATGGAAGTAGCCTTCCCAGAGGAAACAGAGGGACCGACAGCGGGTAAGGAAGGGATGGGTGGGATATTCATGTTCTGACACTAGGACAAGGGATGACTAATCAACAGGACAGTTTCATTCACAGTGATGGACCCAGGGGGGCGTTATCGAATGGTCAGCGGGACCCTGGAAGGGGACCTGGATGTTTTGGTAAATATATACGCTCCAAACTGGGATGACGCAGTTCATCAAAAAAACAACGGCGGAAATCCCCAACTTAGACACCCACCGACTGATCATGGGGAGGGACTTTAACTGTATTCAGGGCCCGACAATGGGCAGATCCAACCCCAGGGCAGGTAACATGTCAGGCATTGTACAAGAATTGAGCACCTTTATGGAGTAGATGGGGATGGGGTAGACCCGTGGCGTTTCACTACCCGAGAGAAAAGTAATTCTCCTTCTTCTCCCACATGCATAAAGCCTACTGACAGATAGACTTTTTTGTGGTAGGGAAGATGGTGCTTCCAGGGGTAACAAAGGCAGAATACTCTGCGATTATAATCTACAACCACGCGCCTCATTACATCGACACGAGGGCCCAACGCCCCCCATAGAGGCTGGATGCAGCTCTCCTCGTCCATAAGGAATTCACCACTAAAATATCTCAAGCCATCAACGGTTATATATCCTGCAACCAGAACGGGAAAGGTCTCACCCTCCACTTTCTGGGAGGCGCTGATCAGGGGCGAAATGATAGTTTATAGGACCCTTAGGGACAGGAAGGAAAGGGAAACCAGGCTGCGGCTGATCGACTCCGCACTGGATACACCACAGCCCCAACCGTGGAACAGCTGGTGGAGAGGAAAAAGCTGCAGATGGAATTTGACCTGCTCTCCACACGGAATGCAGTCAGTCCACCAGCTCCACCAGGCAAGGGGGCCTTTTACAAACATGGAGACAAGGCCAGTCGCATGCTGGCTCACCAGCTAAGAAAACAGGCGGCCGCGAAAGAGATAGCTCAGATCAGGGACAGCAACGGTAGGTTGGTAGCGGACACAAATGAGATCAATAAGGCCTTCATGAATTTTTACCGAGAGCTGTACACTTCCCAGCCCCTGGGGGGGGGGGGTCTTGGGAATGGAACAGTTCTTCAACAGGCTGGACATACCGGTGGCGAGGGAGGGCAAAAACAGACCCCTAGGACTGGGCGAAATCGTGGAATGCATCATCTCCATGCAATCAGGGAAAGCACCAGGGCCGGATGGGTTCCCGATAGACTTTTACAAAACATTCTGAGCAGCGCTGGCCCTGCACCAGTGGGAGATGTTCAATGACTCACTGTCTAAGGGGGTTCTGCCGTCAACGCTGGCACAGGCCTCAATATCGCTCATCCCCAAGAAGGTCAAAGACCCAACAAAGTGTGCATCATACAGACCCATTTCACTCTTAAATACTGATGCAAAGGTTGTAGCAAAAGCACTGGCAAGGCGACTTGCGATTTGCCTGCCAGAAGGGATGGTGGAAGATCAGGCTGGGTTTGTTAAAGGCAGACAACTGACATCAGCTGAATGTAATAATGACCCCATTCGGGGACAGAACACCAGAGGTGATCATCTCCGTGGACGCTGAGAAAGCCTTCAATCAAGTAGAATGGAGGTATCTCATCGAGGTGCTTGAATGGTTTGGTTTTGGAGCAGGGTTCATCGCGTGGGTGAAGCTCCTGTGCAGCGCTCTTATGGCGAACGGACGGACAAACGCAACCAGCTCCAAGTAGCTCCGGTTGCACAGGGGAACGAGGCAGGGGTGCCAGCTATCCCTACTCCTGTTCGCACTGACAATTGAGCCTCTGGCTATCGCTCTGAGAACAGCGGGTTGGTGGATGGGCATTTGGACAGGGGGCAGAGAGCACAGTGTCTCGCTCTATGCGGATGACCTGCTCCTCTACGTGTCAAACCTCCTCGCCAGTATGGGAAATGTAACCGTACTCCTTAGGGAGTGTGGCGCCTACTCAGGTTACAAATGCAACCTGGGAAAGAGCAACATCTTCCCGGAAAACCCCGAGAGGGAGCAGCGGAGCTGGGACAGCAGGAACGATTTCTCTCTTTCTGTAAGCTAATAGCACGTCTTCAACAGAGTGTAGAAAGTCAACTCCAGAATTCTACAGGAAACCACCTAACTTCAAACAACTGCAACATTCACCAATCTACATCTCAAAGACAAGCGAAGGGCTATATTCTTTTAACTTTTATTGATCTCCCAGTCTTACCTTAGAGATGTGTGCTGTAGTGTTTTTTTATTATTTTCTTTGGTTTAGTAACTAATAAATTTACTCTTTCTTTGACTCAAAAAAACTACGTTTGATTGGCTTTTAAAAAAATTAACAAACAAGAACATTTGGATTGGAAAAGGCATTTACAGGGAAAATAAAAACCGAACCCTTTGTTGTGACCAACCTAGTGGACTGGAAAGGGGGAGCCAACTCACTCCTCAGGCTAAATTAATGATGTTTTGGGATTATTCCTTTTCTAAAGTCCTTTAACTCAGGCTGTAACATCAATGTGCAACGCCATGGAGTTCCAGCTCAAAACCGCAAACTGAAAGTGAAAGGTGTCATCCAAATCTGGCAAGGGCTGAACATATTTGGGAGACTCCTTGTCACGGATGTGTCAATCAGTCCAGGTCATGAACATATTATTAGTGATAACTGCAATCTATAGAGCTTGCCTTGCATCAGAATTGTTGGTGTAAATACAATGGGCCGGATTCTCCCAAAATGGAGCTATGTACCCACGCTGGTGTAAAAACACGGGGGTTTTACCGTGGAGTTTCCTACAGAAATGATGATCCAATTCAGTGACCTGCAGAGTGCTAGCAGGGACCCAGAGTAATTCACGCAGCTTTTGCTGCGGATATGGGCCGCCACACTTCCGGTTTTCAGTCATTGCCTGTGCACGGCGGCGGCCGAGCACCATGGCGGCTTGGACTGCGGAGGCAGATTCAAAATGTAGACCCCCCCAATCGGCCACGCGCCCATGCATCCGACCGCGCACAGACACTCTCCGGCCACCCATAAGGCCTCCACCCCCCGGTGTCCGATCCCCCCAGCCCCCACCAGGGCTGCCGTGGACTGAGTCCGCAGCCGCCACGCCAGAGTCCTGACCGACAATAGGTGGTTAACACCACTCCGTCAGGAACCCGGCCAGGTGGGAGCAGAGGATCGCTGGGCGGGCCCCTGGCAATCGGCCCACAGCCGCGTGGAGTATTCCGCGATCACGCCGATTCTCGAGTCCCGGAGAATCGCCGGACCGGCGTCGGACCTGATTTCGGCGTGAAAGTTGATTCTCCGTCCGCGTACCAAACGCGATTTTGCCGTGGGGCTGCGGAGACCCCGGCCCAACATGTAGCAATCCAGCGTATATACACAAAGGCTCAGCCTGCAGAGAAATCAGTGTGTGTAAATTCACATTCTACAACACCTGTCTGATAGGAATCTACAAATAAAATTGCCATTGTTCTTCAAAGGAGCCATGATTTGATTATTGTTCAAAAGCTGGAGGCATCCAAGCATTGAGGAATAATTTAACAAGCAGTGGTTTCAGACAAGATTATTTATTTGTTCTTTTGAGATATGGAGATGACATATATTGGTGCGGACAATAGGGAGACAGCCATTCACAGCCAGAACCTCTGGAGGCTGTTTGGAGGGGAATGTTTGGAGGGGGCTGGGGCTGTTTGGAGGGGGCTGTTTGGAGGGGGCTGTTTGGAGGGGGCTGGGGCTGTTTGGAGGGGGCTGTTTGGAGGGGGCTGTTTGGAGGGGACTGTTTGGAGGGGGCTGTTTGGAGGGGGCTGTTTGGAGGGGAATGTTTGGAGGGGGCTGTTTGGAGGGGGCTGTTTGGAGGGGGCTGGGGGCTGTTTGGAGGGGGCTGTTTGGAGGGGGCTGTTTGGAGGGGGCTGTTTGGAGGGGGCTGTTTGGAGGGGGCTGTTTGGAGGGGGCTGTTTGGAGGGGGCTGTTTGGAGGCTGAATGTTTGGAGGGGCTGTTTGGAGGGGGGAGGGGGCTGTTTGGAGGGGGCTGTTTGGAGGGGGCTGTTTGGAGGCTGAATGTTTGGAGGGGGCTGTTTGGAGGCTGAATGTTTGGAGGGGACTGTTTGGAGGGGGCTGTTTGGAGGGGGCTGGGGGCTGTTTGGAGGGGGCTGTTTGGAGGGGGCTGTTTGGAGGGGGCTGTTTGGAGGGGGCTGTTTGGAGGGAGCTGTTTGGAGGGGGCTGTTTGGAGGGGGCTGTTTGGAGGGGGCTGTTTGGAGGGGGCTGTTTGGAGGGGGCTGTTTGGAGGGGGCTGTTTGGAGGGGGGAGGGGGCTGTTTGGAGGGGGAGGGGGCTGTTTGGAGGGGGCTGTTTGGAGGGGGCTGTTTGGAGGGGGCTGTTTGGAGGGGGGAGGGGGCTGTTTGGAGGGGGAGGGGGCTGTTTGGAGGGGGCTGTTTGGAGGGGAATGTTTGGAGGGGGCTGTTTGGAGGGGACTGTTTGGAGGGGGCTGTTTGGAGGGGGCTGTTTGGAGGGGACTGTTTGGAGGGCTGAGCTGAAACCTAAAGCTCAGTTGGTGGAGAAGGATGGCCAGAGGAAACGGAGGCCAGTCAAATTCACCTTCTCCAGCCAGTTGTCCGCGACAGCAAATACAGCAGAACTGGGAAATGCCCAACACAGTTGACCTCTATGGCGTAAACCATCATCTAAAAAGATGTCAGGATGTTACAGGCTGTACCCTCCTGAAATGGAAACCTTTTTCAGAAAGTCACCAACACAGATTTTAAATTTACCATACCTGGATTGTCAAAACTTTCATGTGAAAATATATTGCCTCTAACTTGGTTCTGAAGGGAACTGAGAAAGTTGTCCTCCCAATTGTATCGTCTCTCGGTGCCTGGGAATAGCTGCTCATTCATGTTGCCTCTTGCAAGTGATCATTTTCTAACAGTGATCCTAGACACTGTGGAGAGGAATCCACATTCTGTCTTCAGCTGGCGGTCTCACTCAAAACAGCAGGGCACAATGGCATAGTGGGTAGCACTGTTGCTTCACAGCGCCAGGGTCCCACATTCGATTCCTGGCTTGGGTCACTGTCTATGCCGTGTCTGCATGTTCTCCCCGTGTCTGCGTGGGTTTCCTCCGGGTGCTCCGGTTTCCTCCCACAAGTTGTGAAAAACGTACTGTTAGGTGAATTGGACATTCTGAATTCACCCTCTGTGTACCCGAACAGGCGCCGGAATGTGGCGACTAGGGGCTTTTCACAGTAACTTCATTGCAGTGTTAATGTAAGCCTACTTGTGACAATAATAAAGATTATTATTAATAAAAAGGCAGCACGGTGGTGCAGTGGGTTAGCCCTGCAGTTCCATGGTGCCGAGGTCCCAGGTTCAATCCCGGCTCTGGGTCACTGTCCGTGTGGAGTTTTCATATTCTTCCCGTGTCTGCGTGGGTTTCGCCCCCACAACCCAAACATGTGCAGGGTAGGTGGATTGGCCACGCTAAATTGCCCCTTAATTGGAAAAAATGAAATGAAAAATGAAAATCGCTTATTGTCACAAGTCGGCTTCAAATGAAGTTACTGTGAAAAGCCCCTAGTCACCACATTCCGGCACCTGTTCGGGGAGGCTGGTACGGGAATCGAACCGTGCTGCTGGCCTGCTTGGTCTGCTTTCAAAGACAACGATTTAGCCCTGTGCTAAACAGCCCCTTGGGTGAATTGGGTACTCTAAAAAAAATTTTAAAATTATTAATAAAGACTATTAAAGATTATAAAGATTACCCTTCACCACCAGCACCTCAAACTCTGCCATTATTTTCAAACCCAAGAGCGACATGGAGGGCACTTACCGTGCCTGTCCCAGCCAAAACCAGCAAACTCAACGTGGATAGTCCTGGGTCCGTCGAAGTCCATCTTGCTCAAAATCTCTTATTCTGGGCTCTTCAGAACCCAGATTTTAATTCAGTAAGAAGTCTTACAACACCAGGTTAAAGTCCAACAGGTTTGTTTGGAATCACTAGCTTTCAGAGCACTGCTCCTTCCTCAGGTGAATCGTGATGCAGGAGCAGTGCTCCGAAAGCTAGTGATTCCAAACAAACCTGTTGGACTTTAACCTGATGTTGTAAGACTTCTTACTGTGCTCACCCCAGTCCAACGCCAGAATCTCCACATCAGATTTTAATTTTTCGACCACTGGCGGTCCTGCCTTCTGTTGCCTGAGCATCAGCTTCCTAAACATCTCTCCCTCCATAAGATGCTCCTTAAAAACTGCCTCTTTCAACAAGCTTTTGATCACCTGCCATAATGTCTCCTGAGTGGATCAGTGTTGAATTTTGTCTTATTATTCACTGCTGAGGCTTCTTGGAATATTTTGCTATGTTCCGGATGCTATATAAATGCAGGCTGCTGTTGTTGTATGGCTCACTGATCATTTGGATGTCTCGGAATTATATAGAACATAGAACATAGAACAGTGCAGCACAGAACAGGCCCTTTGGCCCTCGATGTTGTGCCGAGCATTGTCCGAAACCAAGATCAAGCTATCCCACTCCCTGTCATTCTGGTGTGCTCCATGTGCCTATCCAATAACCGCTTGAAAGTTCCTAAGGTGTCTGACTCCACTATCACAGCAGGCAGTCCATTCCACACCCTAACCACTCTCTGAGTAAAGAACTTACCTCGGATATCCCTCCTATATCTCCCACCCTGAACCTTATAGTTATGCCCCCTTGTAACAGCTACATCCACCCGAGGAAATTATCCTTCCGATTTTTTTTAAACAATGCAAAAATGTGCTCCAAATAAAATCAACTAATATGTAATATCTCCCATCCTGCATTAAAACACTCACAGCTTTTACTCTTTTATCAAAATATGAAGCTTTTGTGAGATTTCCAACCAGGGATTTCTGTTCATTGTTTATGGAAATTCATTGTTTTCTCATCAGCTCTGGAAATTTAAGCTTGCATCTTCCCTGCTGCTGCTTTGCTGTTACATGTTGCTGCTTTATTGCCCCCCCGATTAAATACCATTAATATTCTGCAGCAAAGCTTCTTTGTGGAACACCTTTCACCTGTTCACATTCACTTTCCCGGTTTCCTTTGAAGAGTTCAAACGCATTTTTCTCTGAGTGTGTGTGGGGCTACTCTCTGTTTGAATTGACTGTCAAAGCTTTCAAACTGATGATCATATACTGCGCCCAGTAACGTGTGCAGTGTATCTTTATCAACACGACACCTTCAATGAACCATTCTCATGGATTCCACATTATAATAACTCATAAGGAAGCTGTCACAATGAGGGTGAATTTATTTACAATTACAGGTTCAGTGCAGCATCTCCGTCCCAGTACAGACGGTGCTGGGGGGGGTAGATCTGACCAGGCCCCGCGTTGGGCCTGCATTTATCCCCGGCCTGAACCAACCCCCGCCCCCTACCTGGGGAGCTCATATTCCAGGAATGCCACAGGGAGATAATGATTATTTTCCCATGATCCTCACGGAGATTATAACACCACCTCCCCCCCAGGGTCCGAAAGACCCACATTAGCTGCACTGCCAGAGGCCTTTGCACCGTTTAGCCTGCGGCTGAGTATCCATTTGCAGTTGGGTGGAGTGTAACGGGTGGGTGAAAGCCACTTCCTGGCTGACCGGTGAAGGGGAACTGCAGGGGCCTCGGTGCCGGGTACACCGTCTGCTGGCACGGGCACCTCCACCCTCAACCCGAGGGGTGGCTCATACTGCGGCAACAACGGTACGACAAGCGACCGCACACCTGGCCAAATGGTCAACGTGCTTCTTAAGAGTCTTTCCTTGGACTCAGGCCCTGTACGAGACCGGGGCAGTACTGTTGCCAATTCTTTTCTACTTTGTCTTTTCTGTGGCTCTGTTCCAATTATGGAAATCAGTGAGTTTGCCCTCCTTTCTGTGTTATCTGTGTCCTAATGCTCAGAGTCGCCAGGTATCAATGATACCACCACAAGTTTCAACCGGCTATCGATCAAATAGCCAAACACCAGTTAGTTAGTTCAAGGTCAAGGGTACTTTATTTACACACAATTAGTCATGCAACATAAACACTACTAGTTAACTACACCTATTACTAAGACAACCTGTACTTAACTTCGGGCACCCGGCTTAGGTCAGAAAAGAGTGGCCGCTGTTCGATTCTGGATCTCTCGGGTTCGAAGGAGTAACTGCTGCTCAGCTGGGCCCATCCGTCTGGTAGCGGGCATTGAACTTGGACTCGCTTCTGGTGTTGCTGCAATTGACCAAGAGAGCGAACATATGGCGAACTCTTCTTCTTATACACGGGTGGGGGGGGGGGGGGGGGGGGGGGGGGGGTTTGTGCTCTTTTGGACGGTTCTTCGATTTGGGCCTTACTAATTGGGTGATCCCTGATCACTCTGTTCGATTCCTTAGCCAATAAGTGGGTGGGGATCTGGGTGACTGGGCATGTCCCAAGCAGTCACTGACCCCGTTGTTTGCGTTTCCCTTGGACAGGGAGTGGCGCCGAAATGTCTGGGACTGTCCCGGTTGCTGGAGTACCAGTCCTTTGCTTTGGTGAAGATGGGCCATCAAATGCTAATCGGCCCCATTAAAATGCTAATTGGTCGGAGTTTCGATACCGTCTGGACTTCTTGCTGACAGATATGCATTTCAGGCTCTGAGCCTGCCTGAGACTTGGCTTGTCCATTTTACCCACTAGGCTTTGCCAGTTTTCCTGTACCTAGTTGCAAGTGGCCATCCCAGATGGCTACAGTACCGCTCCCAGGAACCACAGCCCACCATCACCAAAATTCCACACATAACTGGTGCCCCGGCCCGGATTGTCAGTCCCGGCGTTCCGGAACTGCGGTGATTCTTCTGCAACTCCTGATGCTGCTTGACCTTTGCCCCAAGGTTTGTAAGAGTAAGACTCACCGAGTCCAGAGTCATTGTCCCATCAAATGTTCTGCTGGAACAATTCCGGTGGTCACATGAGGCGTTGTACGGTAATTGAATAAGAAGTGTGCCAACCAGGTATCAGTACACCCGGTCGACAGCTTTTTCAATCCTTGTTTAAAAGTTTGGACCTCCCTCTCTGCCAGTCCATTAGATAAAGGATGATATGGTGCAGTGTGGATGTGCCGAATGCCATTGTGTCGCATAAAAACAGCAAACTGCTCACAGGCGAAAGGAGTCCCGATGCCCATTACCAGCACCTCCAGAATTCCGTGGGTACAAGCAGATCCCCCAAGCTTCTGAATTGTGGCTCTGGACATAGTCAAACACATCCTGCAAGCTTCCGGCCAATTGGAATGGGCGTCCACAATTATTCGGAACATGCAGCCCAAATTCCTCGTGGAGGCAAATCCATGGACGATGCGACATTCACACAGGCAGAGAGGTGCTGACAAGGGCAGATTCTGCAATTCCCGGCATGGTGGGCTGTTTTGTACCATTCACTCGATGCCCATATTGACACCCGGCCACCGACACAGTTTTGTGCCAACATTTTCATTTTGGAAGCTCCTGGATGGCCAGTGCTCAATCCTGCAACAGGGCGTCCTGTCCCTGAGGGGGAATGACCACCCGGGCACCCCACAATATCACTCCATCCCCCAAGCTCAGCTCGGAGAGCCTCTGAGTGAAGGGTCGCAGAGACAGTGGAAAAGGCTCCTTCTTATCGCTGTCAAGTAACAGAAGGCAATAATCACCTCATCCAACACAGATGGGGACAGGGCGTTTGCGTCCAATGGCAACGGACTGAGGGCGATCCTGGCACCCGAACGGTGCTGAAATGTACTCGTAATCGGCAAGGAGTGCCCACCACTGGATTCTGGCTGACAGAATTGGCGGGATGCGCGTGTCCTCCCAGAATAAGTAGGGCAACGACTTGTGGTCCGTTATAATAGTGAAATGCCGACCATTCACACATTCCAAAGATAACCGTCAGACCTTCCTTCTCAATTTGTGCGTATCGGCACTCGGCATTTGCCAAGGTTCTGGAGACAAACACAACGGGGCGCTCCATGGCTTCACTCCAAATATGGACAAGCACCGCCCCAATGCCATAAGGGGAAGCATCGCACATTAAAATGAGAGGACCCGATGGGTCACAGAGCGTTATGAGTTGTTTAGAAGATGGGCGCGGATGTCTCGTCCTGAGACAAGCCCCAGCACCATTTCTGACCTTTCCGTATCAACACAAACAACGGGGCCAATAGGGAGGCCAGGTTTGTAGTAAACTTGCCAAAATAATTAACAAGGGCAGCACGGTGGCGCAGTGGTTAGCACTGCAGCCTCATGGCGCCGAGGTCCCAGGTTCGATCCCGGCTCTGGGTCAATGTCTGTGTGGAGTTTGCACATTCTCCCCGTGTCTGCGTGGGTTTCACCCCCACAACTCAAAGATGTGCAGGGTAGGTGGATTGGCCACGCTAAATTGCCCCTTAATTGGAAAAAATGAATTGGATACTCTAAATTAAAAAAAAATAAAATAATAATTAACATGGTCCAAAAACGACCAGAGTTCAGTGCCATTCCGCTGTGTGGGAGCCCCCTAATGTGTGGGGCTTTACCTCGACTGGGTGCAGCCCATCACTCCCTCGGTATCTGAGGCAGGTCACTGCTTTGGCATAGAAACATATTTACTTAATTTTAACCGGGCGGCCACATGGGCAAGGTGGCCTCCTGGAGATCTTCCATGTGCTCCTCCTCCATGGAACTGGTGATAAGAACGTCATCGAAGTAGACGCCCACTTCAGTAAGTCCAATCAGAGGTTCTCCATCACTCCCTGAAATATCGTGGGGGTCGAAGAAACTCCAAATGGATGGCGGGTGTATTCAAAAATCTTTGATGAGTATTTATTGTGGCAAACTGTCGGGACTCCGGGTCAAGCTTCGCTTGTAGGTATGCATGGCTCATATTCAGCTTTGTAAATGAATAGCTCCCAGTCAGCCGAGCATTTAAATCTTTGCTCCGGGGCATCGGGTCGTGGTCCAATTGCGAAGCTCTGTTAACAGTGAACTTGAAGTCCCCGCACAGCTAGACAGTTTTATCAGGTTTCATCACTGGCACCACCAGCGCAGCCCATTCTGCAAACTGTGCGGATTGGATGATTGGTTCTGTCCTGTCCTGTTCGCTGTGCTCATTAGCTGCCTGTCTGTATCTCATTAAGTGCCTGTCTGCATATCATGACATCTCCCCCTTTGAAAGGTTTTTCTGCAGCCTATGTGAAGGTATTTACATGTGTAGGCCAAAAAACTAACATTTACATGAGATGGCAGTAAAAAAAAAATGTACATATGAGAACAGGTATCTAATGTGCAAAAACAGAACATAGCAGACAAAACAATTGTTCATAAGTCCAGTCTCTGGGGCTTGCGTTTGATCTGGGTCTGATCCGGAGAGGTGGTGGCAGGGACGACGGGGCCTTGATGGGCGGGGTTGCAGCCAGACTGGTGGCCTTGTGGTTCGAGGTGTCAGGAGGTGGCACAATAACAGATGGAAACAACGAAGAATGTGGTTGCGGCGAGCAACTGCGCACAGGGCCCGTCTGTTGCGCCGCACAACAGAGCCATCAGCCGTACGCACAACGTACGATTGAGGAACAACCTGTCGGACAACAACCGCTGGAGTTGACCAGCCTCCATCGGGCAGTTGGATTCGGACCGTAACACCCGGGGATAGCACAGGCAAATCAGTGGCATGAGCATCATAGCCCTGCTTTTGCCGGTCCCTGAGTTTCTGCACCTTCTGCAGCACCAGGAAGTGATCCAGGTCAGGCAAGTGTATGGCTGGAAGAGTTGTCCGCAGGTCCCTGTTTATCAGGAGCTGAGCCGGTAACATGCCGGTAGACAGAGGGGTTGCCCTGTATGTGAGCAGCGCAAGGTTAACATCAGAAGCAGAATCTGCAGCCTTGCAGATGAGCTGCTTTACTATGTTCACCCCTTTCTCAACCTTCCCGTTGGACTGCGGGTAATGTGGGCTTGAAGTAATGTTCTGAAACTGATACAGCTGGGCAAATCGTGACCGTTCCTGGCTGCTGAAGCAAGGACCGTTGTCACTCATGACAGTGAGGGGAATACCATGCCTGGAGAACGTCTCCTTACAGGCCTTGATGACGGTCCTGGATGTGAGGTCCAAGAGCTTCACAACCTCTGGGTAGTTGGAGAACTAATCGATAATGAGCACATAGTCACGACCATTGACGTGAAAGAGGTCAATGCCCACCTTAGACCATGGGGAGGTCACAATCCCGTGCTGCTGAAGCGTCTCCTTACCCTGTGTTGGCTGGAAGCGCTGACAGGTCGGACAGTTGAGGACCATGTTTGAGATGTCCTGACTAATCCCAGGCCAGTAGACAGCTTGCCTGGCTCTGCGTCGGCACTTCTCAACACCCAGATGCCCCTCGTGGATTTGCCTGAGCACCAAGCTCTGGAGACTGCGTGGAATGACGATGCGATCCAGCTTGAGGAGGATGCCATCAACCACCGTGTAGTCGTCCTTCATATTAAAGAATTGGGGGCACTGCCCTTTCTGCCAGCCATCGGTGAGGTGGCACCTGACAGGCTGCAGAAGCGGGTCCTTGACTGTCTCGTTGCGAATGCGGATCACCTGCGGATGCCAGGAGGTTGCTGGCCCACAGCTGCACCTGTGATTTGATCTGCTGGACGAATGCCGGAGGGTCGGCAGGCAATGTAACGGAGTGGAACAAGGCATCCACAATAATGAGCTCCTTACCCAGTGTGTACGCAAACTCGAAGTCATACCGTCTGAGCCAGAGGAGAATGCGCTGCAGCCGGGGTGTCATATCATTTAGGTCTTTGTGAATGATGTGGACGACGGCAGGCTGTACACATAATTGTGGAACTTGAGGATTCCAGTAGGCAGGCCCAGGCATTCCTTTTCGATCTGGGTGTACCCCTGCTCGGTGGGTGTCATTGCCTGTGATGCATTGGCAACCGAAGCCCAGGAGGAGGTGTCATCGCGCTGGAGCAACACCGCGCCGATACCGTCCTGGCTCGCATCTGTCGAGATCTTCGTTTCCCTGTCACGATCAAAAAAAGACAACACAGGTGCAGTGGTGAGCTTGGCTTTCAGCTCCAACCACTCTGCCTGATGTGCTGCCTGCCACTCAAAGGTAGTAGACTTTTTTTACCAGGTGTCTGAGGGCCATGGTGTGTGAGGCCAGGAAGTTCACCATCCCTAGGAAGCCTTGCACCCCCTTCTTATCCTCAGGGGTCTTCATGGCTTTGATGGCCTTGACCTTGTCTGTGTCCGGGCGCACACCCTGCTGAGATATCTGGCCACCCAAGAACTTCAATGTTGACTTGCCAAAGCAACATTGGCCCTGTTCAGCTTGAGGCCATTGGCATGGACACGGCAGAATACCTGCTGAAGACGAGCGATGTGCTCTTCGGGGGTAGTGGACCAGATGATAACGTCGTCCACATACACACGAACCCCTTCAATGCCCTCCATCATCTGCTCCATGATTCTATGGAAGATCTTCGAGGCAGAGACAATGCCGAACAGCATACGATTGTAGCAGTACCTGCCAAACGGTGTGTTGAAGGTGCAGAGCCTTCTGCTGGACTCATCCAGCTGGATTTGCCAGAACCTGTGTGATGCATCCAGCTTTGTGAAAAACCGGGCGTGTGCCATCTCACTTGTCAGTTCCTCCCGCTTCGGGATGGGGTAGTGTTCCCGCATGATATTCTGATTTAGATCCTTGGGATCAATACAAATGCGCAGTTCTCCTGACGGTTTCATTACGCAGACCATCGAGCTGACCCAGTCAGTCGGTTCTGTGACTTTGGAGATGATCCCCTGGTCCTGAAGATTCTTCAACTGCGCCTTCAGGCGCTCCTTCAGTGGAGCCGGAACACGCGTGGAGCGTGGACCACAGGTATGGCATCAGGCCACAGCAGGATCTTGTAGCGATATGGCAGAGTGCCCACCTCGTCAAATACATCCGGATATTGAGCGAGGATGTCATCAATGCCGGCTTGCAGATCCACGTTGGGGGAGGTCATCGTGTAGACCTACTGCACCAGGTTCAGCTGCTTGCATGCCTGTGCGCCGAGCAGGGAGGCCCTGTCAGGCTTGACGATTTCAAACCTTGGTCTCGCGTGAACGCTCCTATTGGAGAAGAGCAGATGGCAGGATCTCAGTGCTGTGATGGCATTGCCGTTATAGTCCAGGAGCTGGCAGGCTGCTGGATGGAGCTTGGGTGGCTTTTTGATGTGGTTGAAATCCGCCTGATGAAAGGAGATTGGCAGAAGCACCTGTGCCCAGCTTGAACTGGGTAGAGCATTGATTTACTTGCATCGCCGCACGCCATCCGTCCGCAGAATCCACAGTGAGGATGGGCAGGCTTCGTGGTGCTGTTGACGAGGCATGTTCACGCGGAGTGATGATGCCCACATGGTAGGGGAAATCCAGGCAATCGTCCTCCGGATCCGTGATGCTGCCAGGATCTGAATCCTGTAATCCGTGCTGTCCGAAAGCGCCTGCTTTGAGTTGGGAGCGCTGACCCGTCACTAGTGGTGCAGACCTGCGCAAAGCTGCATAATGTCCAGGCTTCCCGTAATTAAAACAGTGCCTGCCTCTCGCAGGGCAGTGTTTCTTTAAATGGGTGGTGCCACAGTTCGGGCTCGTCGTGATGTCGTTACGCTCCGTGTGTCATCGCACATGCGCAGTGCGGTCGGCAGACGTTCACACCTGTGCAGTGTGTTGATCGGCCGCTTCGTTATCCCATTCGCATCGCGCATGCGTGGGGCTCTGGGAAGGGCACGCAAAATGGTCGCTTTCATCAAGGCTGAGGCGCTGCATCCGGGCAATGGCCTGCACACTCTCTGCCTCGTGGGAGGCTAGTTTCTCAC
This sequence comes from Scyliorhinus canicula, assembly GCF_902713615.1. Taxonomy (NCBI): domain Eukaryota; kingdom Metazoa; phylum Chordata; class Chondrichthyes; order Carcharhiniformes; family Scyliorhinidae; genus Scyliorhinus; species Scyliorhinus canicula. The sequence goes on from NC_052155.1 coordinate 190,277,535, forward strand.
TTTCAGCCAATTTGTTTTGGGAATACCGATTTTGGCGTGCTCATGCACCGTAGACGTTTCGATCGCGACTGACAGGGTCATATGTTTGATTTTCAAAAGCTGCTCCCTCAGCGGATCCGAGTGAATGCCAAAAACTATCTGATCCCTGATCATGGAGTCAGCAATGTCACCAAAGTTGCAGGACAGCGCTAGTAGACTAAGATTAGTTAGAAAGGAGTTGAGAGATTTGTCTTTATCTTGTAGGTGTTGCTTAAAAGTATAGCGCTCGAAGATTTCATTGGTGTCCACTTCACAATGACTGTTAAAGTTGTCCAGGATGGTCTGAAACTTCGTCTTGTCCTGGCCTTCGGCGAAGTTGAATGAGTTAAAGATTTGGATGGCTTGATCCCCTGCAGTTGATAGGAGGAGCGCGATCTTCCTTGTATCAGACTCACCCTTGAGGTCTGAGGCTTCAAGGTACAGCAGAAACCTTTGCTTGAAGGTCCGTCAGTTGGCATTGAGATTGCCGGAGGTCCGCAGCAGTTGAGGAGCCTGGATCTGCTCCATGATGCCGGGATGTCTTTGCTGGTCGTCTCGGAACAGATTGAGGTAAATCACCTTGATATAGCAGTCTACAGGTACCATGTCGTTTAGCACGTTGAGATAACATGGGCTGCAACTGGATTCAGCTATAACTCAAGTAGACTCCAGACCTTGAAGTTAGTTCAACTTGATTTATTGAACCTGTCACACAGTTAGCACAGTCCTCTGGGAGTTCGACTCTCTGCTAACCTAGATGTGATTTCTCTATCTAGACTGAACCAGACTAGCTCTTCTCCACGTGCTGTGTGCGTTACGTGATATGTACACTGGACTCACTTTGTAGATGTCCCTAGAGGAAAGAGGCGGAGTGTGAGTGCCTTGTGCCTTGTGCCTTTTATAGTGGGAAACGACCTCCCAAGTGTTCTGCCTGCTGATTGGTTATGTCCTTTTCTCTGTGCTCATTAGCTGCCTGTCGGCATCTCATTAAGTGCCTGTCTGCATATCATGACAGTTTCCAGTCATAGGAGAAACTACAGCCCGAGGGATAATCGTGTAAAACAGAGATGAGTAGGAATTTCTTCAGCCAGAGGGTGGTGAATCTGTGGAATTCTTTGCCGCAGAAGGCTGTGGAGGCCAAATCACTGAGTGTCCTTAAGACAGAGATAGATAGGTTCTTGATCAATAAGGGGATCAGGGGTTATGGGGAGAAGGCAGGAGAATGGGGATGAGAAAATCAGCCGTGATTGAATGGAGGAGCAGACTCGATGGGACGAGTGGCCTAATTCTGCTCCCATGACTATGATCTTTGACATTGACTCTCTGGTGATAATCAAAGCGCAGAGGCAGATGAAACAATTTGGGCCGGTTTTCCCTGTCTGCCGCCGGGATTGGCCGGATCCCGGCAAGTCAGTGGATATTTGGCTGCAGTGCCGCATCAGTGACCCACCACAGCAGAGTCGGAATATCCCTGCTTTCAAATTGGGGTCTATTTACTGCCTCGTGTTGTCCCTTAAACCAGCAGCGCAGCTCAGAGCAGACTTAGACAAGGTGGTGCAAATTCAGAGTTTAAATTTAGTCTTCCGGTTTGCAATTTAAATAATCTGACATCACTCTCTGGTTTATTTTATGTATAAAAGTGCTGCCCTTTAATAGCATCCCTGTGGATTCTGGCTGCTCCATAAACAACCACCTATTCAGTCTCATGTGAAGAATGACTTTTTACCTGGAAAGATAATTTAGCTAAAAGGGAAATAGAAATGTGAATGGATCAAAGCAAATTTATTGAGTGATATCGGTATTATATTTGACACACACTATGTCATGTAAGGAAACGGTATTTACTTTGGAATATTCCGATTGCCTCATGAGAGAGAAAAGTAGTGATTCTGGCCAGAGAATCACTCGATGGAGATGGAAATAACTGTGTGATGTAATGTTAGGGTGTTGCTCCATCTGTGTAACCCCAGTTATTTGTGTAAGATCAAACACACTGAATTAGTGAGTGGCTTTGAGGTTTGGCCAGTGAAGACCTAAAACTGCCCACAATGCAACATCAATACAGAGAGAGCAGAAAAAAGCAAAAAACTGCGAACCAGTACTGAACAGCAAAATTATCAGGGGATTTGAATCTCCAACAGCAGATTGGTACGCACTGTCTGTGTGAGCACAGAGTGTACATCAGGGAGATTGGTACGCACTGTCTGTGTGAGCACAGAGTGTACATCATGGAGATTGGTACAGGCTGTCTGTGTGAGCCCAGTGTGTACATCGGGGAGATTGGTACACACTGTCTGTGTGAGCCCAGTGTGTACATCAGGGAGATTGGTACGCACTGTCTGTGTGAGCCCAGTGTGTACATCAGGGAGATTGGTACGCACTGTCTGTGTGAGCACAGAGTGTACATCAGGGAGATTGGTACACACTGTCTGTGTGAGCCCAGTGTGTACATCGGGGAGATTGGTACGCACTGTCTGTGTGAGCCCAGTGTGTACATCAGGGAGATTGGTACACGCTGTCTGTGTGGGCCCAGTGTGTACATCAGGGAGATTGGTACACACTGTCTGTGTGAGCCCAGTGTGTACATCAGGGAGATTGGTACACGCTGTCTGTGTGGGCCCAGTGTGTACATCAGGGAGATTGGTACACACTGTCTGTGTGAGCCCAGTGTGTACATCAGGGAGATTGGTACACACTGTCTGTGTGAGCCCAGTGTGTACATCAGGGAGATTGGTACACGCTGTCTGTGTGAGCTCAGTGTGTACATCAGGGAGATTGGTACACACTGTCTGTGTGAGCTCAGTGTGTACATCAGGGAGATTGGTACACACTGTCTGTGTGAGCTCAGTGTGTACATCAGGGAGATTGGTACACACTGTCTGTGTGAGCCCAGTGTGTACATCAGGGAGATTGGTACACACTGTCTGTGTGAGCCCAGTGTGTACATCAGGGAGATTGGTACGCGCTGTCTGTGTGAGCCCAGTGTGTACATCAGGGAGATTGGTACACACTGTCTGTGTGAGCCCAGTGTGTACATCAGGGAGATTGGTACACCTGGTCCATTTCCTTAGTTTTCATTATCTTCTTGAAATTCCTCTTCTGTTCAGGGCAGTTCACTGACTGGGCAGAAGTCCCACCTGCAGCTAATCAATGCTCATTGGATGTCAGAGTCGGCAGCAATGTGTTCCCTGCCAACTCTCCGAATGGCTGGAAGGAAGATCCCGCTATACGAAAAAGCAGGCCATATGAAATAAATGAAATGAAATGAAAATCGCTTATTGTCACGAGTAGGCTTCAATGAAGTTACTGTGAAAAGACCCTAGTCGCCACATTCTGGCGCCTGTCCGGGGAGGCTGGTACGGGAATCGAACCGTGCTGCTGGCCTGCGTGGTCTGCTTTTTTTTTTATTATAAAAAAGCTAGCGATTTAGCCCAGTGAGCTAAACCAGCCCCTATATAATTCCTTTTCTAAAATAAATTTAGAGTAGCTGACGCTTTTTTTCCCATTAAGGGGCAAATCAGCGTGGCCAATTCACCTACCCTGCACATCTTTGAGTTGTGGGGGTGAGACCCACGCAGACACGGTGAGAATGTGCAAATTCCACATGGACAGCAACCTGGGCCGGGATCAAACCGGGTACTTGGCGCCTTGAGGCAGGAGTGCTAACCACTGCGCCACCATGCCGTCCCAGGCCATATATTCCTTAATTCACCTCTGTCGTCCCTCTGCTGGTACAGGTATATGGTAGTCTTATGCCATCAAAATATACCATATCCTTCCCCTTATCAGTAAATGAGAGGTGCAGCGCGTTCCAAACGTGTAAACAATAAACTTAAGTATAATTTTAACATTCAATTTCACCAGTAACATTACATACACAAATGTATATTTTAATTTAACACTCCGTTCAGTCATGTACAATGAGATGAAAGATTTGTTCCCCAACTGAAAATAGTTCACTTTGTAACATCATCACTTAAGCAGAGTGGCGGCATGGTGACGCAGTGGTTAGCACTCCTGCCTCACAGCGCCAAGTACCCGGTTTGATCCAGGCCCCGGGTCACTGTCCATGTGGAGTTTGCACATTCTCCCCGTGTCTGCGTGGGTCTCACCCCCCACAACCCAAAGATGTGCAGGGTAGGTGGATTGGCCAAGCTAAATTGCCCTTTAATTGAAACAAAAATAATTGGATACCCCCAATTTTTTTTTTAATCACTTCAGCATGATACAGATTTTCTCTCAGAAGTAGAATGTCGTCTGACATCAGGTGCGGTCTCATTTAACCCATGTTCTTCATCTGAGGTGTTAGGTGAATTGGACATTCTGAATTCTCCCTCTGTGTACCCGAACAGGTGCCGGAATGTGGCGATTAGGGGCTTTTCACAGTAACTTCATTGCAGTGTTAATGTAAGCCTACTTGTGACAATAAAGATATAGATTAACAATCGGGGATGTTGATGTCGGGATTGGATTTGAGGATCTCGCTGGGCGGTTCCAGTGCTTTGAAGAATGACTCGTTTTGTGCGATGATTTGCCAACTGCACTCAGCGGTTATCTCAGCAATTTCTTAATCTTTTTGTGTTGGATGTCATAAGGGGCTGCTTGCTTTCCAACATGACCATCATGGTTCACTAGAAGCTTATCTTCTGGGTTAGTGGTCTAAGCCTTGTGTTCTCAGTAGTGTCCGTGTGCATGTTGATCATTAGCTCCGTGTGGAAGCTCAGGAAGGCGTGAAATACTTCAGCTGCTGAGTTAGCTGCAAAGTTGAGCCTCGTACATTGAAAAACTCCAAGGAGAGTGAGAATATTACAAGATAACTCAGTTCTTCTGCAAGGCCGGTTTGAAGGCATCCTGCCTAGAGGTCAAGTTTACACCATTCACTTTTTCTATGATACCACTGATTCTCAACGTTCACTGTTTTCCCCGGTGTGTGGTTTTGTTTGGCATCGCACATCAACATAGATTTGAATCTGGCTCTTTCCCCAGGGTTTCCTGATGTCCAGTCCAGGTGAGACCCAAGGGAGAGGTCCAACCTCAACTTTCTCAATAATGTCTCGGTCAAGTTGGCACTGAAATGCCTTCACTGTTTGCCTCCTTGCGTGAAATGGTATTCAGTGCCATAGATGTGTGACTAGGGGCAGATTAGGGTCCACACGCAGCTCGCAGGCAATAACTTTCAGTTCGCCGATACCAGCGATGTGGTCACCATACAACCCAAGGATATTGTTGTGTGCAGAGGAGCTGTATATCTGACTGTAATTGTGTACAGGTCTGTTTGTGTATGAAAACTCTCCAGGTATGACGCAAAATACAGCATTGGTTCTAGTGGTTTTGAATGGGATTGGCGTTTGGCGAGGATTGTGAATTACAGTGGTTTGCCTCTGCTGTAAGGCATTTTTTAAAAAATATTCCCTTGTTTGCAGAGAATGGTGCAGTCCTGATGTTTGTTCAATGATTTTCCTCCCTTAACATTGATGGGTGCTCCATGTATCTGTGAGAGCATCTACGCATGAGCAATGCCACATGTCACTGTCACACATGGTTGCTTGCTGTGTTGAAAGAGAGCACAAAGGTATATTCAGAGTCAGCTGCTTCTGCGTTGGCGATATTCTATCTCTCACTTGCCATGCTGCGTGCCAAGGCACCTTCTGGTGCTATTGGTCACATTAGCTGACAAACACAAGCAGAAGTGGTTGAGTTCTCCACAAGCTTCACACTGTTTACCTATAGCAGCACTCTGATGTGGATCAGCACAGCCACAGTGGGAAGATACTTTGGACAAGCCGCAACTCTGTCTGCATGACTGATGTGGTTGCTTTGCAGATGGTTTCCAGGCTCTTGGGGGATGAACAGTGTCCACAGGAGCTGAAGTTGGAGTGTGATAGTTACAATTACAGCCTTGACTTCAGTAGCTCCGGAGTCTGAAAGCGACAGTGACCTTGCTAACTCCAGCAGCACTGAAAACTTTCTGGATTTCTCGAGTGCTTTTCAGTGTACTTGAGGCAACCTTTGAGTATTTGCATTTTGCCTTCCTATCAATGTGTTGCCTCTATTGTGTTCATTCAATATTGGCCAATTGTCTTGTTTGCTTCTTGCTTAGTGAGTCGGGTGCCAATTATTTTGTATATTGTATTATTTGTGAATGTGAAATAGTTAATAAGTGTATCTTTGGCTTAGTCGTGATCGCTTGTTCAGGTGTAATTGTCTCAAAGTATCTTCCAATTCTTCACCTCCATAATGGAGAAGGCCTTTTCCCATTTATTATCTGTGATTGAAAACATGCCATTGCACCTTTGAAACATCGCCGTCACTTTTGTCGACCTGGGAAAACAGATGATGACACTGAATGCACAGAAAGAGTTGACGGATTGGGGCTGACAATATCATATTGCTCAGCACGGCAGTGATAGTGTGTGATCAGGGATCGACAATTGTGTTCCTTCCAAAGAAACATTTCTCTTGCTGTGGTCTTTGACATTTGGTTCTGAGGGAGATTACAGCTGATCAATGTTCCTTTTGAGCGGTGTGGTCATGCAGCAACCAAGCAGGACACCATCAAGTCAGCGCCTAAAACTGCTGGCCAGACACTTAAATAAATAGCCTGTACACTCAGAAACAAAGGGAACTCTGCCCCTCACAGTGCACAGTGTTATACAGTGTGATACACAGGACAACACAGTGTTATACAGTGTGATACACAGGACAACACAGTGTTATACAGTGTGATACACAGGACAACACAGTGTTACACAGTGTGATACACAGGACAACGCAGTGTTACACAGTGTGATACACAGGACAAATGTATTTCCCAAATGTATTTCGATCGGTCACAAGAGTAGGCGGGGACGTTTGACATCTTCAGGCACCCTTCTACAACACCCTTTACCACTGAATCCTAACAAAATAACCATAATAAAGACCTTCTGGACACAACATGCTGAGGAAAGCAAGAAAAATGAGCTGCTGTATTCTGAGCACATTCTGAGTTAGTAAGAGTGGGCTGCGGAGGAAAGTTGATGGTGTTTACGCCCTGTCCTAAGTTTCACATTCCTACAGACTGTTACATATTAAATATTCTGCACAGCTTGTATTTGAAAAATGTAGCCACAAGACATGTGCCGAAGCACTCACACTGCTCAGCTTCATGTCGCAGAACTCACGCTGCTCAGCTTCATGTCGCAGAACTCACGCTGCTCAGCTTCATGTTGCAGAACTCACACTGCTCAGCTTCATGTCGCAGAACTCACACTGCTCAGCTTCATGTCGCAGAACTCACGCTGCTCAGCTTCATGTCGCAGAACTCACGCTGCCCAGCTTCATGTTGCAGAACTCACACTGCTCAGCTTCATGTCGCAGAACTCACGCTGCTCAGCTTCATGTCGCAGAACTCACACTGCTCAGCTTCATGTAACAGAACTCACACTGCTCAGCTTCATGTTGCAGAACTCACACTGCTCAGCTCACACTGCTCAGCTTCATGTCGCAGAACTCACACTGCTCAGCTTCATGTCGCAGAACTCACACTGCTCAGCTTCATGTTGCAGAACTCACGCTGCCCAGCTTCATGTCGCAGAACTCACGCTGCTCAGCTTCATGTTGCAGAACTCACACTGCTCAGCTTCATGTTGCAGAACTCACACTGCTCAGCTTCATGTCGCAGAACTCACGCTGCTCAGCTTCATGTTGCAGAACTCACGCTGCTCAGCTTCATGTTGCAGAACTCACACTGCTCAGCTTCATGTTGCAGAACTCACACTGCTCAGCTTCATGTCGCAGAACTCACGCTGCTCAGCTTCATGTCGCAGAACTCACGCTGCTCAGCTTCATGTCGCAGAACTCACGCTGCTCAGCTTCATGTCGCAGAACTCACGCTGCTCAGCTTCATGTTGCAGAACTCACACTGCTCAGCTTCATGTCGCAGAACTCACGCTGCTCAGCTTCATGTTGCAGAACTCACGCTGCTCAGCTTCATGTTGCAGAACTCACGCTGCTCAGCTTCATGTCGCAGAACTCACGCTGCTCAGCTTCATGTCGCAGAACTCACGCTGCTCAGCTTCATGTCGCAGAACTCACTCTGCTCAGCTTCATGTTGCAGAACTCACACTGCTCAGCTTCATGTCGCAGAACTCACGCTGCTCAGCTTCATGTCACAGAACTCACGCTGCTCAGCTTCATGTTGCAGAACTCACGCTGCCCAGCTTCATGTTGCAGAACTCACGCTGCTCAGCTTCATGTTGCAGAACTCACACTGCTCAGCTTCATGTCGCAGAACTCACGCTGCTCAGCTTCATGTAACAGAACTCACACTGCTCAGCTTCATGTTGCAGAACTCACACTGCTCAGCTTCATGTCGCAGAACTCACGCTGCTCAGCTTCATGTTGCAGAACTCACACTGCTCAGCTTCATGTTGCAGAACTCACGCTGCTCAGCTTCATGTTGCAGAACTCACGCTGCTCAGCTTCATGTTGCAGAACCCACACTGCTCAGCCTCATGTCGCAGAACTCACACTGCTCAGCTTCATGTCGCAGAACTCACACTGCTCAGCTTCATGTTGCAGAACTCACGCTGCTCAGCTTCATGTTGCAGAACTCACGCTGCTCAGCTTCATGTTGCAGAACTCACGCTGCTCAGCTTCATGTCGCAGAACTCACGCTGCTCAGCTTCATGTCGCAGAACTCACACTGCTCAGCTTCATGTAACAGAACTCACGCTGCTCAGCTTCATGTTGCAGAACCCACACTGCTCAGCTTCATGTTGCAGAACTCACACTGCTCAGCTTCATGTTGCAGAACTCACGCTGCTCAGCTTCATGTTGCAGAACTCACACTGCTCAGCTTCATGTAACAGAACTCACGCTGCTCAGCTTCATGTTGCAGAACCCACACTGCTCAGCTTCATGTAACAGAACTCACGCTGCTCAGCTTCATGTCGCAGAACTCACACTGCTCAGCTTCATGTCGCAGAACTCACACTGCTCAGCTTCATGTCGCAGAACTCACGCTGCTCAGCTTCATGTCGCAGAACTCACACTGCTCAGCTTCATGTAACAGAACTCACGCTGCTCAGCTTCATGTCGCAGAACTCACGCTGCTCAGCTTCATGTTGCAGAACTCACGCTGCTCAGCTTCATGTCGCAGAACTCACACTGCTCAGCTTCATGTCGCAGAACTCACGCTGCTCAGCTTCATGTCGCAGAACTCACGCTGCTCAGCTTCATGTTGCAGAACTCACGCTGCTCAGCTTCATGTCGCAGAACTCACACTGCTCAGCTTCATGTCGCAGAACTCACGCTGCTCAGCTTCATGTTGCAGAACTCACACTGCTCAGCTTCATGTCGCAGAACTCACACTGCTCAGCTTCATGTTGCAGAACTCACACTGCTCAGCTTCATGTAACAGAACTCACGCTGCTCAGCTTCATGTTGCAGAACTCACACTGCTCAGCTTCATGTCGCAGAACTCACACTGCTCAGCTTCATGTTGCAGAACTCACACTGCTCAGCTTCATGTAACAGAACTCACGCTGCTCAGCTTCATGTTGCAGAACTCACACTGCTCAGCTTCATGTCGCAGAACTCACACTGCTCAGCTTCATGTCGCAGAACTCACGCTGCTCAGCTTCATGTTGCAGAACTCACACTGCTCAGCTTCATGTAACAGAACTCACGCTGCTCAGCTTCATGTAACAGAACTCACGCTGCCCAGCTTCATGTCGCAGAACTCACACTGCTCAGCTTCATGTCGCAGAACTCACGCTGCTCAGCTTCATGTCGCAGAACTCACGCTGCTCAGCTTCATGTTGCAGAACTCACGCTGCTCAGCTTCATGTTGCAGAACTCACGCTACTCAGCTTCATGTCGCAGAACTCACGCTGCTCAGCTTCATGTCGCAGAACTCACACTGCTCAGCTTCATGTCGCAGAACTCACACTGCTCAGCTTTATGTAACAGAACTCACGCTGCTCTGCTTCATGTCACAGAACTCACACTGCTCTGCTTCATGTTGCAGAACTCACACTGCTCAGCTTCATGTCGCAGAACTCACACTGCTCAGCTTCATGTCGCAGAACTCACACTGCTCAGCTTCATGTCGCAGAACAGCAAGGATGGAAACTTCAGCTTCTGACAGAGGTCAGGTATAGAACAGCAGACAGTTTGAGAATTCAATCTTTGTTTAATATTTTTACTTTGACGGCATGTAATTAGCAATAACCAGCCCACCTGTAGAAAAATCAAACCTACAATATACATATATATATTGATTATAGATGGATATATTTTAATCAAATTTGCATATACCATCGGGGAAAACACTTGGCTGGATATCTTGCTGGATAGGGATTAAAGAATGCTCTTGGAATAATCAGTGGTGATCTCGGTATAATACATGTTCCTGAGCTAACCATTCATCTCCACATCCTGAAGGTCACTGGCTTTGGCCCCTAGCCCTATGCTGTTTGAAACTTGTCATTGATATATCCGGACACAACCCCTCCAACACCTTCCTTGCCAGTCTCCTGCCTCTTTCCCTGAACTCATACCTTGTCCGTCACCCTATTTTCCAGGAAGTTTCATTGACTCCCCATCCTTCTACAATTTATAGTTCAATTGCTTTCTCTTTGCCCATAAACCCTTCTGTCATTTCCCCATCCTACCCCAGCCTTTTCCCCATCCCATTTCAATATCTTCCAGCAGACCCACAATCTCTTCCTAATGCTCTTCTTCCCTCATTCAAGCTGTCCTTGTATCCTCGACCAATGGGAGAGCCATCAATCACCTTCGGGAACTCCCACTGTCGTTCACCACATGTCTTCGCCAATATTCATCTTTCAGTGAACTCCGGAAACAGATTATCTCCTCATTTATTTCACTGCTTGTGTGATCTTGCTTTGTGCAAATTGGTTGTGCAAAATTCTGACATTATAACCATGACAACGCTTGGGCAGGCACGGTAGCACTGTTGTTTCACAGCGCCAGGGTCCAGGTGCGATTCCCGGCTTGGGTCACTGTCTGTGCGGAGTCTGCACCTTCTCCCTGTGTCTGCGTGGGTTTCCTCCGGGTGCTCCGGTTTCCTCCCACAGTCCAAAGATGTGCAGGTTAGGTGGATTGGCCATACTAAATTGCCCTTAGTGTCCAAAAAATGTTGGGTGGGTTCACTGGGATAGGGTGGGGGTGTGGGGATAGGGTGGGGGTGTGGGGGCAGGGTGGGGGTGTGGGGGCAGGGTGGAGGTGTGGGGATAGGGTGGGGGTGTAGGGGCAGGATGGGGGTGTGGGGGCAGGGTGGAGATGTGGGGATAGGGTGGAGGTGTGGGTTTAGGTAGGGTACTCTTTCAGAGGGCCGGTGCAGACTCGATTGGCCGAATGGCCTCCTTCTGCACTGTAAATTCTATGATTCTGTGAAAAGCACGTGAATGGCTGTGGTGCACTTTTGACATCAATAAATGCACTAATGAAATGCTGGTTCTTTATTTTTCTTACTCCGGTTTTGTTTGAATTTTCAGATCTGAAGGTTTGGGAAGGGCAGTTGTTGAAATGATGGATACATCCTCTATCCGGACATCAGGATGTAAGGGTAAATCAATGGAACCACTGATGGGTGGAACATTAACACAGTGGTTAGCACTGTTGCTTCACAGCGCCAAGGGCCCACATTCGATCACCACTTGAGTCACTGTCTGTGCAGAGTCTACATGTTCTCCCCGTGTCTGCGTGGGTTTCCTCCAGGTGCTGTAGTTTCCTCCCACAAATCCCAAAAGATGTGCTGTTAGGTGAATGTGTACCCGAACAGGCGCCGGAATGTGGCGACTAGGGGCTTTTCACTGTAACTTAATTGCAGTGTTAATGGAAGCCTACTTGTGACATTAAAGATTATTATTATGATGGGCAGATCGTGACCTAAACATCCAATAGTGCTAACTGTTTTACACAAACTAAATCATCTGAGATAACCCTGTCCTCAACAAACATGCTCCTTCCAACAGGAGTTGCGGGTTGGAATCAGGAAGCAGAACTCTGGAAGCTTTGTCCCAGCTCCCAACTCAATTGGCTGCTGATTCTCCGGTTGTGAAAGGCGCTAGAACCTATTAGCACAATCCTGGAATCAGACTTTGTTCGTAGTAACCTGTGCCTCTCCTCATTTATAAAAATATATTTAAAGTACCTGTAACGTTCTTGTCGGAGGGCCTGATTACAAGAACACTTGTAGCTAAAGCTATAAATAATTTATTAACATTAACTGTGGGTCAAATATATACAAAAGAACAGATAAATAACAGTATGAACATGCATAAGCAACCTCTCTCCCAGCTTCCTGGTCAGTCTGAGGTCACCAAACTCTAACATTCACTTATATAATGAGACTCCTAGTGGTCAGTCAGTGAATTACAACACAACCAGGATATCAACACAGTGCCCAATTCATTTTTTTTCCAACTAAGGGGCAATTTAGCATGGCCAATCCACCTACCCTGCACATCTTTGGCTGTGTGGGTAAGACCCACGCAGACAGGGAGAATGTGCAAACTCCACACGGGCATAGCCGGCATTGAACCTGGGTCCTCGGCATTGTGAGGCATCAGTGCTAACCACTGTGCGGCCATGCCGCCCAGTGTGCCTGTACACATCGACAAGGAATGAACTAGCAAGTTTCTTTTCAAACTTTACTCCAGTTTGATCATGAAAAGAGCTGACTTGAAGAGAAACTAGAAAAATGGTTTCTATTTAAACATTGCTGAGTGCAGTTAATTTTCTTGTGGTATGAAAGTTGATATAGTTCGAGTATCTCACCCTCAGGAATCAGTGACAACAATTTCATAGTCAGCAAACAAAGGCGAGCTACGTTAAAGAGGGAGCTCCAGGAATTTAAGTGAAATTCTTTCAAAGCACAAATCAGAATAATTCAGGACACATGCAGACATGAGAACGAGCGATGGTGGAGATGAAAGAAAAGTCTGGGGGTCTCTGCAATTGCCAAAGGGTTTCCACTAGCACCAATTGTTGGAGGTGCTCGTCATCCATGGAATAGAATTGAACATAGAACATACAGTGCAGAAGAAGACCATTCGACCCATCGAGTCTGAACCGACCCACTTAAGCTCTTACTTCCACCCTATCCCCGTAACCCAATAACCTCTTCCAACTGTTTTGGACACTAACGGCAATTTAGCACGGCCAATCCACCTAACCTGCACATCTTGTACTGTGGGAAGAAACCGGAGGTCCCGGAGGAAACCCACGCAGACACAGGGAGAATGTGCAGATTCCGCACAGACAGTGATACAAGCCGGAATCGAACCTGGGACCTTGGCGCTGTGAAGCCACAGTGCTAGCCACTCTGCTACCGTGCTGCCCAATCACTTGTCAGCAGCACAAACTCTCTTCTCACAATTCTGATCTGACCTTTCTGTTGAAATAATTCGTAAGAATCCACTTAAAGTTCTATTAGTCAGGAGTGATATCAACAGAACCAGAGCAGAAGGATTCCCCTTTAAACTCCAAAACTTCACTGACAACGGGACAACATCCATGAAAGATCAAAACAGGATGGCACAACCCTGCACTCCTATCGGCTTATGATGCTGATATCTCCCACTTCCTTTGCAATACATATTATCAGGAGTAGACATTGTTTTAACAAGCACATTTACTACTTGGAAAAATATTGACGCGCCCTTTTGTAATCTACACGGTGTTTGTATAGATGTGCAACTGTTAAGCAGCATTCCTTCCTGGTTCTACTGGAGATAAACAAAACAAAAATCAGCCCTTTACGATCGGCTTCACTTATCAAGGCTCTCTGAAATGCCTTGGACAAAACATTGCATTGGTTAAGTTCGAAAGAAGAATGGATTCAGTGCAGAGCACCACAAATTCACAATCTGTCCAGATTACTGCCATCTCGTCAACCCTTTCTGTCATTCACATCTGTCACGAACCATGTAATGGTTGAAACATAATCGTTGGGAAGGTCGGTTCAAGCAGCAGCATAACTCACATGTTACTACAGAAACTGCTATCCCATTGCTCGGTCCTTAAATAATAGGACCCTGTGGTGAACGTATTACTGCTACCATTCACCATTGTATTGCATTACATTGTATTGTGTTATGTTGATGCCCTTGTGGGCTCTGCCTATGGCTCCGCCCTCTCGGGGGAGGTATATAGGTCTGCAGGCAGCACTCAGTACAGAGCAGTCTCAGGCAGGCACAGATCTACCTGATTAAAACCACTGTTCACTTCAACTCTTGGTCTCGTGTGAATTGATGGTCGCATCAGCCCCTACCAAACCACTCCCCATTACCCAACCCGCTTCCCACTTTGTTAAATGAATTTGGGTACGTTGTCACATTGACGGTCGAGGTGGGTACAGATAGATAACATCTTAGAAATAGACTCCCTTGTTGTGCAACTGCCTTTGGATGTGAGCAGCTAAATCTTTTGTCTTTCTGAGTCTCCAGATATATTGCAGTCTGTGTGGGATGCTTCAATTTGAACTCTATTAAATGTCAAATATTGCAAGTTGCTGATACTAACAGACTTTGGTGTTCCAATTAAGGATTCATGCACCAATGAAGAAGCACTAAGATCAGCAAACATCTTGGCACACATGATTCAAACATGACAAACTAGTAAGTAAGAAGTACAAGATTTTAAATGTCATTCTTGGAATGTGGGCAGCATTGGCAAGGCTGGCATTTATCCAGGAAGGTGGTGGTGAGCTGCCTTCTTGTACATTCTGTGTAATGAAGGTTCCCCAAACCTCCCAGTACTAGCTGAGATTATCCATGAAGGCCTGCATTCTCTTTTTTGTTTATAAATTTAGAGTATTCTAAATTTCCATTAAGGGGCAATTTAGCGCGGCCAATCCACCTACCCTGCACATCTTTTGGGTTGTGGGGGTGAGACCCACGCAGACACAGGGAGAATGTGCAAACTCTACACGGACAGTGACCCGGAGCCGGGATCAAACCTGGGAACACGGCGTCGTGATGCAGCAGTGCTAACCACTGTGGCACCGTGCCGCCCAGGCCCCGCCTTCTCACTCTTGCCCGTGCCTGAGATGTGATGATCCTCAGGTTAAATCACCACCAGTCAGCTCCCCCCCTCAAAGGGGAATGTTACTGACTCCAAAACATGACTGAGGTGCGAGTGCCCTGGATGTATTGCTGTAGCTTATGGGCTGGGTTTCACTCTCTAACCCATTACAGGACATACTCAGATCACTGCAGATGAGCCCAAGGAAGAAATACAACTCCTGTGTGTCCCCTTTCTCTGGTGCCAGATGTTACCTATTACATTGTGGAATTTCTAAAAAAAGGATAGGTTGAGCTGAATCATAAATGATCCAAATTTGTCAAGGACACAAACCAGAGTCTTAAATGGTTTAAAATCAGATAATTTTAGAAAACAGATTCAGCTCACTGTTCATCTCATTACTCGCCATACAAACACAAACAAAAATCTTACAACTTCTCTACTTCTGCACAAATTATGTTAATTTCTGAAACATATCCAACAATAATGTTCACGATGATTGGATTCCAACCCAACCCGACAAACTTGAAAATACATTCCTCTATCTGAGATCTTAACTCTTTTTTTTCTCCTTAAAAAAAAACTTTTCCAATTAAGGGGCAATTTAGCATGGCCAATCCACCTACCCTGCACATCTTTGGGTTGTGGGGGTGAGACCCACGCAGACTGGAGATCAAAATTTAATCTTACTGTGCCAAATGGTACAGGATTCAGTTTTGGAAAGTCACATAGAGACCAACAGATGTTGGGCAGCATGTTACAAATAAAATGCCTTCTTTTTAAGTTTGATTTTGCTTCTATCCAGTCACACTGTGGAGGGAAATGGGCCAAATGCGGGCGGTTGGGACTAGCTTAGTGGTAAAAAGTGGGTAGCATGGACAAGTTGGGCCGAAGGGCCTGTTTCCGTGCTGTAAACCTCTACAATTCTATGGTACTAAGTTTTTACTGCCACCCTGAACACAGCTCGCTGCACCATGAGGTAGATTAGCTCAAGCCATTTCCTGTTAAGTTGCTGGGATAATGGAAATGATGACAAAGGACGAACTTCAACAGTTTGCTTGGAGTTCTGCAGCATCTCATACATGCTGAGTGTGCGGCCATGTCGGGGAAATTCCAACGCTACCAACACGCCACTTCTTGTGTACAGCCCATCGCAATATACACATGAAGAGACAGCCTACACCTTTCCCATTTTAGTTGGGACGATCTGTACTCGGATACATATGACAATGCTGGATGGTGGTAACAGAACATTAACAAGTTATAATGTACAGAGCACAAACCTAGGCCACCTAACCTGGCTCAAAGCCCAACCTGTTTCTACACCCTCCATTTAAAAAGAAACAGCCCATAATATACACCGTCAGTACATAGTCCTTAAGCCTGGAGTTTGGTCTGCTCAGCTATCCAGTGTGTGTAACTGTACCAGTTGGCTGTGCTGGGAATGCACCCGGGTTGTTGTCCAAGGCACGGGCATGCCTGGGAGGTGCCCAGTGGCTGCAGGACCTGTTGCGTTGGTGTTTGGAGGGGCCTCCATCTCCACCAGTGCAGGGGGTGCAGATTGTGGCATTGATGGGTCAAGCCCACTGGCAGTTGCCGATGTTGTTTCAGGGACCTGCAACAAATGATGCTGGTTCCTGACATAGAAAGCACCATCTGAGGCAGACACATTGCTGTTTGTTGGGGGGGAACGTGGCTGTGGACCCCCTGCCAGTTTGTCATGGCCACGTGTGGTCAACATTCTGACTGTTTGGCCCGGTTCTAGAATGCAGAGTTTGCAGACATTGTGGCACCTTCATTGTCGCTATTTCAGGAGAGCTGCACCCACATTTGTTTCCACTTTTGGTTGCAGAAGGGCCTTGATGACAGGGATCAAGGTTCTGGTGCATCTGAAGAGCAATCCTTGTGCTGATGAGCGCAAGCCTTGTCTGGACAAATTTTACAAATTGAGCAGTGTGACTTACAAATCCGTGTTGACATGGAGACATTTTGTGAGGCGGTGCTTTGCTGAGTGTACTGCCCGCTTTGACAAACCATTAGATTGTGGATAGACAGGGCTGCTTGTAACCTGTCCAAAGTTTCACATGTGAAACTGTCGGCTGTTGTCCGTCATCATCTCATGGGGAATGTCAAGTGTAGCAAAGTGTCTCTTCAGTTTTCCAGTAACTGTGGTGCTCTTCACATTGGGCAGGTAGCTAGCGTCAGACCAGCTGATAGTGAGTCAACTAGGACCAGATGCTGCTTCCCATTCCATTTCAATATATCTGCCAGCGTGAGGGACCATGGAAGATCTGGGACCTCTGCCCCTTCGCCTTTCTTTAAACCTACGTCTTTGACTAAGCACTTAGTGACCTATTCCAATACCTCTTCATGTGGCTCTGTCAAAATGTGTCTGATAATGTTCCTGGAAGTACCTCGATTCATTGTAAATGGTGATTGTTGAGCATGGGCTTTACATCAAAAGTTCTGATGAGGGGCACACACCAAATATGAATGTCAATATTTGCTGTGTTTGTTTTTGCAGGAATTTAATATTAACATTTACTGGCCAATTCTGCCTCTTTAATGGCGACAGCTTGTGGTGTGGATCCGAAAAACATGACCATGACCCTGCCCACCTGCACCTCGGTTCCCAAGTCTGGATGTACCTCAGTCGGGGTTTGGAAAGAAGCTCCTGGCTGCTGCCAAACTTTGCTGCAGGAATGCATTCGATGTTTATCACTGCCAGCATCTGGTAGCTGCCTTCGCTGATATACAGGAGCCCTTGTGAATTCTGCAGCACCGTGCCAGCACCACAGTTGCTACTGAAGCAAAACAGGCAGCCCCCAAGGCTATGTTTTCCTATCTTAAATTGTAGGAAATAGGACAGGCTATTAAAAAGTTGAATGCAAAATCTTAGTCCATGAACAAGAATGATGAAGTAAAATATTTGCAAAGGTGAAATATGAACTGTAGTGGGCAGTGATATTTACTCAGCAGAAACTGATCCTGGATAAAGCCCTGTGCAATCACACCCGACAGAAAAAGACAAGAGATGGGATTCTCCCGGATCAGCGAGGTATCCCGACGCCGGAGTAAAAAATGGCGGGACCCACTCAGGCATCAGGCTGACCGGAAGTTGCTCTCCACTCTTCCGCAGGCTAGGCTGGCACCGGAGGGGTTGGTGCCACACTAGCCAGAGCCAAAGGGACTGCGTGAGTTAGGGTATGCGCAGACCGCCTGGCATATTCTGCACTGTCAGAGGGTCAGTACTGAGGGAGTGCCGCACTGTCAGAGGGTCAGTACTGAGGGAGTGCCGCACTGTCAGAGGGTCAGTACTGAGGGAGTGCCGCACTGTCAGAGGGTCAGTACTGAGGGAGTGCCGCACTGTCAGAGGGTCAGTACTGAGGGAGTGCCGCACTGTCAGAGGGTCAGTACTGAGGGAGTGCCGCACTGTCAGAGGGTCAGTACTGAGGGAGTGCTGCACTGTCAGAGGGTCAGTACTGAGGGAGCCGCACTGTCAGAGGGTCAGTACTGAGGGAGTGTCGCACTGTCAGAGGGTCAGTACTGAGGGAGTGCTGCACTGTCAGAGGGTCAGTACTGAGGGAGTGCCGCACTGTCAGAGGGTCAGTACTGAGGGAGTGCCGCACTGTCAGAGGGTCAGTACTGAGGGAGTGCCGCACTGTCAGAGGGTCAGTACTGAGGGAGTGCCGCACTGTCAGAGGGTCAGTACTGAGGGAGTGCTGAACTGTCAGAGGGTCAGTACTGAGGGAGTGCCGCACTGTCAGAGGGTCAGTACTGAGGGAGTGCCGCATTGTCAGAGGGTCAGTACTGAGGGAGCGCCGCACTGTCAGAGGGTCAGTACTGAGGGAGTGCTGCACTGTCAGAGGGTCAGTACTGAGGGAGTGCCGCACTGTCAGAGGGTCAGTACTGAGGGAGTGCCGCACTGTCAGAGGGTCAGTACTGAGGGAGTGCCGCACTGTCAGAGGGTCAGTACTGAGGGAGTGCTGCACTGTCAGAGGGTCAGTACTGAGGGAGTGCCGCACTGTCAGAGGGTCAGTACTGAGGGAGTGCCGCATTGTCAGAGGGTCAGTACTGAGGGAGCGCCGCACTGTCAGAGGGTCAGTACTGAGGGAGTGCTGCACTGTTAGAGGGTCAGTACTGAGGGAGTGCTGCACTGTCAGAGGGTCAGTACTGAGGGAGTGCCGCATTGTCAGAGGGTCAGTACTGAGGGAGCGCCGCACTGTCAGAGGGTCAGTACTGAGGGAGTGCTGCACTGTCAGACGGTCAGTACTGAGGGAGTGCCGCACTGTCAGAGGGTCAGTACTGAGGGAGTGCTGCACTGTCAGAGGGTCAGTACTGAGGGAGTGCTGCACTGTCAGAGGGTCAGTACTGAGGGAGTGCTGCACTGTCAGAGGGTCAGTACTGAGGGAGTGCCGCACTGTCAGAGGGTCAGTACTGAGGGAGTGCCGCACTGTCAGAGGGTCAGTACTGAGGGAGTGCTGCACTGTCAGAGGGTCAGTACTGAGGGAGTGCCGCACTGTCAGAGGGTCAGTACTGAGGGAGTGCTGCACTGTCAGAGGGTCAGTACTGAGGGTGTGCTGCACTGTCAGAGGGTCAGTACTGAGGGAGTGCCGCACTGTCAGAGGGTCAGTACTGAGGGAGTGCCGCATTGTCAGAGTGTCAGTACTGAGGGAGCGCCGCACTGTCAGAGGGTCAGTACTGAGGGAGTGCCGCACTGTCAGAGGGTCAGTACTGAGGGAGTGCCGCACTGTCAGAGAGTCAGTACTGAGGGAGCCGCACTGTCAGAGGGTCAGTACTGAGGGAGTGCCGCACTGTCAAAGGGTCAGTACTGAGGGAGTGCTGCACTATCAGAGGGTCAGTACTGAGGGAGTGCCGCACTGTCAGAGGGTCAGTACTGAGGGTGTGCTGCACTGTCAGAGGGTCAGTACTGAGGGAGTGTCGCACTGTCAGAGGGTCAGTACTGAGGGAGCGCCGCACTGTCAGAGGGTCAGTACTGAGGGAGTGCCGCACTGTCAGAGGGTCAGTACTGAGGGAGAGCTGCACTGTCAGAGGGTCAGTACTGAGGGAGTGCCGCACTGTCAGAGGGTCAGTACTGAGGGAGTGCCGCACTGTCAAAGGGTCAGTACTGAGGGAGTGCTGCACTATCAGAGGGTCAGTACTGAGGGAGTGCCGCACTGTCAGAGGGTCAGTACTGAGGGTGTGCTGCACTGTCAGAGGGTCAGTACTGAGGGAGTGTCGCACTGTCAGAGGGTCAGTACTGAGGGAGCGCCGCACTGTCAGAGGGTCAGTACTGAGGGAGTGCCGCACTGTCAGAGGGTCAGTACTGAGGGAGAGCTGCACTGTCAGAGGGTCAGTACTGAGGGAGTGCCGCACTGTCAGAGGGTCAGTACTGAGGGAGTGCTGCACTGTCAGAGGGTCAGTACTGAGGGAGTGCAGCACTGTCAGAGGGTCAGTACTGAAGGAGTGCCGCACTGTCAGAGGGTCAGTACTGAGGGAGTGCTGCACTGTCAGAGGTCAGGCCTGAGGGAGTGCCACACTGTCAGAGGGTCAGTACTGAGGGAGTGCTGCACTGTCAGAGGGTCAGTACTGAGGGAGTGCCGCACTGTCAGAGGGTCAGTGCTGAGGGAGTGCCGCACTGTCAGAGGGTCAGTACTGAGGGAGTGCCGCACTGTCAGAGGGTCAGTACTGAGGGAGTGCCGCACTGTCAGAGGGTCAGTACTGAGGGAGTGCCACACTGTCAGAGGGTCAGTACTGAGGGAGTGCCGCACTGTCAGAGGGTCAGTACTGAGGGAGTGCTGCACTGTCAGAGGGTCAGTACTGAGGGAGTGCCGCACTGTCAGAGGGTCAGTACTGAGGGAGTGCCGCACTGTCAGAGGGTCAGTACTGAGGGAGTGCTGCACTGTCAGAGGGTCAGTACTGAGGGAGTGCCGCACTGTCAGAGGGTCAGTACTGAGGGAGTGGTGCACTGTCAGAGGGTCAGTACTGAGGGAGTGCCGCACTGACAGAGGGTCAGTACTGAGGGAATGCCGCACTGTCAGAGGGTCAGTACTGAGGGAGTGCTGCACTGTCAGAGGGTCAGTACTGAGGGAGTGCCGCACTGTCAGAGGGTCAGTACTGAGGGAGTGCTGCACTGTCAGAGGGTCAGTACTGAGGGAGTACTGCACTGTCAGAGGGTCAGTACTGAGAGAGTGCCACACTGTCAGAGGGTCAGTACTGAGGGAGTGCCACACTGTCAGAGGGTCAGTACTGAGGGAGTGCTGCACTGTCAGAGGGTCAGTACTGAGGGAGTGCCACACTGTCAGAGGGTCAGTGCTGAGGGAGTGCCGCACTGTCAGAGGGTCAGTACTGAGGGAGTGCCGCACTGTCAGAGGGTCAGTACTGAGGGAGTGCTGCACTGTCAGAGGGTCAGTACTGAGGGAGCGCTGCACTGTCAGAGGGTCAGTACTGAGGGAATGCTGCACTGTCAGAGGGTCAGTACTGAGGGAGTGCTGCACTGTCAGAGGGTCAGTACTGAGGGAGTGCTGCACTGTCAGAGGGTCAGTACTGAGGGAGTGCCGCACTGTCAGAGGGTCAGTACTGAGGGAGTGCTGCACTGTCAGAGGGTCAGTGCTGAGGGAGTGCCGTGCTGTCAGAGGGTCAGTACTGAGGGAGTGCTGCACTGTCAGAGGGTCAGTACTGAGGG
Source organism: Scyliorhinus canicula (assembly GCF_902713615.1). Taxonomy (NCBI): domain Eukaryota; kingdom Metazoa; phylum Chordata; class Chondrichthyes; order Carcharhiniformes; family Scyliorhinidae; genus Scyliorhinus; species Scyliorhinus canicula. The sequence continues at coordinate 190,299,274 of NC_052155.1, forward strand.
AGTGCCGCACTGTCAGAGGGTCAGTACTGAGGGAGTGCCGCACTGTCAGAGGGTCAGTACTGAGGGAGTGCCACACTGTCAGAGGGTCAGTACTGAGGGAGTGCTGCACTGTCAGAGGGTCAGTACTGAGGGAGTGCTGCACTGTCAGAGGGTCAGTACTGAGGGAGTGCCGCACTGTCAGAGGGTCAGTGCTGAGGGAGTGCCGCACTGTCAGAGGGTCAGTACTGAGGGAATGCTGCACTGTCAGAGGGTCAGTACTGAGGGAGTGCCGCACTGTCAGAGGGTCAGTACTGAGGGAGTGCCGCACTGTCAGAGGGTCAGTACTGAGGGAGTGCTGCACTGTCAGAGGGTCAGTACTGAGGGAGTGCTGCACTGTCAGAGGGTCAGTACTGAGGGAGTGCCGCACTGTCAGAGGGTCAGTACTGAGGGAGTGCTGCACTGTCAGAGGGTCAGTACTGAGGGAGCGCCGCACTGTCAGAGGGTCAGTACTGAGGGAGTGTCGCACTGTCAGAGGGTCAGTACTGAGGGAGCGCCACACTGTCAGAGGGTCAGTACTGAGGGAGTGCCGCACTGTCAGAGGGTCAGTACTGAGGGATACTCCTTTAGGAAAACGTTAAGCTGACGGAAGGGCTGCTGTGGGGGCCCCAGGTTGACCTCGGGACAGAGGGGCAGCTGCCTCGAGCCCCAGGTGCCTCTGCTTCATCTGACTCTGCCCAGCCCTGGTGACTCCCCAGTGTCTGTGACGCCCTCGGTGATGCTCCTCAGTGATTGGTCCAAGCTCTGCAGCATCTCGGCAATGCCCACCTGCGACTAGGCCAAGCTCTGCAGCATCTCGGCAATGCCCACCTGCGACTAGGCCAAGCTCTGCAGCATCTCGGCAATGCCCACCTGCGACTAGGCCAAGCTCTGCAGCATCTCGGCAATGCCCACCTGCGACTAGGCCAAGCTCTGCAGCATCTCGGCAATGCCCACCTGCGACTAGGCCAAGCTCTGCAGCATCTCGGCAATGCCCACCTGCGACTAGGCCAAGCTCTGCAGCATCTCGGCAATGCCCACCTGCGACTAGGCCAAGCTCTGCAGCATCTCGGCAATGCCCACCTGCGACTAGGCCAAGCTCTGCAGCATCTCGGCAATGCCACCTGCGACTAGGCCAAGCTCTGCAGCATCCGGCAATGCCCACCTGCGACTAGGCCAAGCTCTGCAGCATCTCGGCAATGCCCACCTGCGACTAGGCCAAGCTCTGCAGCATCTCGACAATGCCCACCTGCGACTAGGCCAAGCTCTGCAGCATCTCGGCAATGCCCACCTGCGACTAGGCCAAGCTCTGCAGCATCTCGGCAATGCCCACCTGCGACTAGGCCAAGCTCTGCAGCATATCGGCAATGCCCCACCTGCGACTAGGCCAAGCTCTGCAGCATCTCGGCAATGCCCACCTGCGACTAGGCCAAGCTCTGCAGCATCTCGGCAATGCCCACCTGCGACTAGGCCAAGCTCTGCAGCATCTCGGCAATGCCCACCTGCGACTAGGCCAAGCTCTGCAGCATCTCGGCAATGCCCACCTGCGACTAGGCCAAGCTCTGCAGCATCTCGGCAATGCCCACCTGCGACTAGGCCAAGCTCTGCAGCATCTCGGCAATGCCCACCTGCGACTAGGCCAAGCTCTGCAGCATCTCGGCAATGCCCACCTGCGACTAGGCCAAGCTCTGCAGCATCTCGGCAATGCCCACCTGCGACTAGGCCAAGCTCTGCAGCATCCTGGCCATTTCCATGTGAGGCCTGGACATGCCCCGCAGAACCTCATCAGCCTTTTACTGGGTCATGTCCCTCAGCGAGTCGGACATTCTGCCGAGACCCATCAGCCTTCTACTGGGTCATGTCCCTCAGCGAGTCGGACATTCTGCCGAGACCCACAGCCATGACCGTCACTAAATGCGCAACGCCTCGGACACCTTCACTAATGGTGCCGACGTCGTGCACCAGGCTCGCCACTGCGGTCACCACCCTAGCAGTGTTGGTCTCAGTATCCCGCATTGCCGGAGACATCTCCTGTGCCCGTAGCCTCTGGGATTCCTCCAATCAGCTATGCATCTGCTGGAGTGATGCTGACATCACTCTCTGAACGTCCCGGCCACTCCCCAATGTCTCCACCAGCTCCGGGTAATCCTGGTCCAGAAGTGCAGTGTGTGACTGGCACCCAACTGGGTCTTGGGATCCAGCGGTCTGTCTGGCCTGGCGCTTCCTGCCTCTAACTGGTGGGTATCAGCGACTGTGAGGTGCTCATCAGAAGGTGCCCCAGAAGCCCCAGCTGCCCCTGAGGTGCGGATCTGCGCTGGTGGAGCGTGGGGATTACATCTGTGTCGCATCGATGATTGCATCCTTGGAGCTCTCCTCCGAGGTGGTCTGATGGGGGGTGGGGAACAGGGACATAACCCCGGATGGGATGGTGCCATCGGCTGGAGGTCCTGTAGGGGAATGAAGAGGTGGTCAGTGGGGGTAAGGGTCAGTCTGAATGACATTAATAACTCACATGTGACAGGTCCTCCGGGTACATCCCCACCTCTGCATTGGGCTACAATCTCCACATTGGTCTGTCCTCGACCACTACCGTCACCTCGAGGCCCCGTTCCTTGAAGGCGGTGAGGATAATGATGTCCTGCACCCCAACGCCAGTCTGGGCCTTCTCCCGATGGCTTTGGGACAACTTCTCCCGCAGGGACACAGAGAGGGCACCATCATCCACACCCATGGTTTACCATGGTGGGGGGAATGTAGGAAGGGTTGGCGGCGTGGTGAAGGGAGGGTGGGCGGTGAAGGGAGGGTTGGGGGGTGAAGGGAGGGTTAGGGGGTGAAGGGAGGGTTGGGGGTGAAGGGAAGGTTGGGGGGTGAAGGGAGGGTTGGGGGCGAAGGGAGGGTTGGGGGTGAAGGGAGGGTTGGGGGGTGCAGGGAGGGTTGGGAGGTGAAGGGAGGGTTGTGGGGTGAAGGGAGGGTTGGGGGGGGTGAAGGGAGGGTTGGGGTGACGGGAGGGTTGGGGGTGAAGGGAGGGTTGGGGGGAGTGAAGGGAGGGTTGGGGGTGAAGGGAGGGTTGGCGGTGAAGGGAGGGTTGGGAGGTGAAGGGAGGGTTGGGGGGTGAAGGGAGGGTTGGGAGGTGAAGGGAGGGTTGGGAGGTGAAGGGAGGGTTGGGGGTAAAGGGAGGGTTGGGGGTGAAGGGAGGGTTGGGGGTGAAGGGAGGGATGGGGGGTGAAGGGAGTGTTGGGGGGTGAAGGGAGGGTTGGGGGGGTGAAGGGAGGGTGGGGGGTGAAGGAGTGTTGGGGGTGAAGGGAGAGTTGGGAGGTGAAGGGAGGGTTGGGGGGTGAAGGGAGGATTGGGGGTGAAGGGAGGATTGGGGGTGAAGGGAGGGTTGGGAAGTGAAGGGAGGGTTGGGGGTGAAGGGAGGGTTGGGGGTGAAGGGTGGGTTGGGAGGTGAAGGGAGGGTTGGGGGGTGAAGGAGGGTGGGGGTGAAGGGAGGGTGGGGGTGAAGGGAGTGTTGGGGGGTGAAGGGAGGGTTGGGGGGTGAAGGGAGGGTGGGGGTGAAGGGAGGGTTGGGGGTGAAGGGAGGGTTGGGGGTGAAGGGAGGGTTGGGGGTGAAGGGAGGGTTGGCGGTGAAGGGAGGGTTGGGGGTGGTGAAGGGAGGGTTGGAGGGTGAAGGGAGGGTTGGGGGGGTGAAGGGAGGGTTGGGGGTGGTGAAGGGAGGGTTGGGGGTGAAGGGAGGGTTGGGAGGTGAAGGGAGGGTTGGGGGGTGAAGGGAGGGTGGGGGGTGAAGGGAGGGTTGGGGGTGAAGGGCGGGTTGGGGGTGGTGAAGGAGGGTTGGGGGGTGAAGGGAGGGTTGGGGGTGGTGAAGGGAGGGTTGGGGGGTGAAGGGAGGGCTGGGGGTGGTGAAGGAGGGTGGAGGGTGAAGGGAGGGTTGGGGGGGTGAAGGGAGGGTTGGGGGTGGTGAAGGGAGGGTTGGGGGTGAAGGGAGGGTTGGGGGTGAAGGGAGGGTTGGGGGATGAAGGGAGGGTTGGGGAGTTGGGGCTGGGAAAGTTTCGGGGTGGGTGGGGTGCCATCTCACACCTGCGGCCCGGTGTAGGTTGTTGACCTTGCGTCACTGGAGGCTGGTGCCCGGGTCACGCTGCTTGAGCTGATGGCTGCGGCTACTTCATCCCAGGCGGCATTGGCTGCTCTGTGGTCAACCCTCCGGACCCTCAGGGGAACAAGACATCCCTCCTGGCCTTGACTGCATCTCGGAACCTCCCCAGGTCTGTGTCTCCAAACCTTGGGGGCAGGCGTCTGAGCTCCATGGCTGCCAGCTTCCTGGGGTTGGTTGTGTCAGTGCTGTTTAAGTGCTGCACGACCTTATTAGCAGGGGGCTTGCGATGTGGTCCCGACAAATCAGCTCGTGAGCCCTTATTAGCAGCGAGAAGCTGTGGGGCCTCCTTAATGGGGACCAATTAGTGTTGTATTGGTGCTGCCGGCTATGCCGAGCGCCAGGAAGCTCGCGGCAGTTCCCGCTCGCTACCACACATGGAAACCTTTCCGGAGAATCGCACCCAAAATGATATTCAAGGGAGCAGCATTTTATCCTGGAAAGGCAAGTTATTTTTTTGACGGTGACAAACAACAGGTTTTGTACATTCATCTCGAGCACTCAGTCTGTTTGTGTTCTTCCGTTTTTGGATTGTGTGATTGAATATTGATGAGTGCTGCAGGGTCACCGCACTGCTCCCCATCAACAACAGGTCAAGCAGCAGCAGGGCTTCCCTGTCTAGCCAGCCCCTTGGATCTCCTGCCTCTGTATCAAATAGACTGATGCTAAAGCTCAGCAAAGATCTCTCCCAATGGTCTTAGAAAGTATTCACCTTCACAGTAATGTCATCACAGTGTTATTGTAAACCTAGTTGTGACACCAATAAAGACTATTATCTTTATTATGTTCAGCACGGTAGCACAGTGGTTAGCACAGTTGCTTCGCAGCTCCATGGTCCCAGGTCCGTTGCCCGGCTTGGGTCACTGTCTGTGTGGAGTCTGCACGTTCTCCCCGTGTCTGCGCGGGTTTCCTCCGGGTGCTCCGGTTTCCTCCCACAATCCAAACATGTGCAGGTTAGGTGGATTGGCCATGCTAAATTGCCCTTAGTGTCCAAAAAAGGTTCGATGGGTATACGAGGACAGGGTGGAGGTTTGGGCGTAGGTAGGGTGCTGTTTCCAAGGGACTCGATGGGCCGAATGGCCTCTTTCTGCACTGTACATTGTATAATTATTATTTCACCATACAGATTAACTGGCCTTAAATTGTTGTGGAATCTTGCTGGGCAAATATTAGCTGCTATATCTGCCAACTAAACCCTTTAAAGGCAAATAATTGTCTGTAAATTGCAGATCATTCCGTGTCAGTGAAAGATTATACTCAAATAAAAGTTCTTATCCCTTTCACAGATGTAGAGGACAGGACCAGTTTCATACTGCCCCTCCTCCCATGAAGATATTGACCAGCACTGAGCTCCAGCTTCATTGTACCCAGCCACTGTCCAGAGCCACCAGCCACTGTCCAGAGCCACCATCCACTGTCCAGAGCCACCAGCCACTGTCCAGAACCACCATCCACTGTCCAGAGCCACCAGCCACTGTCCAGAGCCACCAGCCACTGTCCAGAGCCACCAGCCACTGTCCAGAGCCACCAGCCACTGTCCAGAGCCACCATCCACTGTCCAGAGCCACCAGCCACTGTCCAGAGCCACCAGCCACTGTCCAGAGCCACCAGCCACTGTCCAGAACCACCACCCACTGTCCAGAACCACCAGCCACTGTCCAGAGCCACCAGCCACTGTCCAGAGCCACCAGCCACTGTCCAGAGCCACCAGCCACTGTCCAGAACCACCATCCACTGTCCAGAACCACCAGCCACTGTCCAGAGCCACCAGCCACTGTCCAGAACCACCATCCACTGTCCAGAACCACCAGCCACTGTCCAGAACCACCATCCACTGTCTAGAACCACCATCCACTGTCCAGAACCACCATCCACTGTCCAGAACCACCAGCCACTGTCCAGAGCCACCAGCCACTGTCCAGAGCCACCATCCACTGTCCAGAACCACCATCCACTGTCCAGAACCACCATCCACTGTCCAGAGCCACCAGCCACTGTCCAGAGCCACCATCCACTGTCCAGAGCCACCATCCACTGTCCAGAACCACCATACACTGTCCAGAACCACCCACCGTCCAGAGCTACCAGCCACTGTCCAGAGCCACCACCTACTGTCCAGAACCATCCACTGTCCAGAACCACCCACTGTCCAGAGCCACCACCCACTGTCCAGAACCATCCACTGTCCAGGACTACCATCCACTGTCCAGAGCCACTATCCACTGTCCAGAGCCACCATCCACTGTCCAGAGCCACCATCCACTGTCCAGAACCAGCATCCACTGTCCAGAACCCCCATCCACTGTCCAGAGACACCATCCACTGTCCAGAGCCACCATCCACTGTCCAGAACCCCCATCCACTGTCTGAGCCACCATCCACTGTCCGAGCCACCGTCCACAGTCCAGAACCACTGCCCACTGTCCAGAGCCACCATCCACTGTCCAGAACCACCACCCACTGTCCAGAACCACCATCCACTGTCCAGAACCACCATCCATTGTCCAGAACCACCCACTGTCCAGAGCTACGAGCCACTGTCCAGAGCCACCATCCACTGTCCAGAACCACCATTTACTGTCCAAAACCACCCACTGTCCAGAGCTACGAGCCACTGTCCAGAGCCACCACCACTGTCCAGAACCACCATCCACTGTCCAAAACCACCATCCACTGTCCAGAACCACCAGCCACTGTCCAGAGCCACCATCCACTGTCCAGAACCCCCATCCACTGTCCAGAACCACCATCCACTGTCCAGAACCACCATCCACTGTCCAGAACCACCAGCCACTGTCCAGAGCCACCATCCACTGTCCAGAACCACCATCCACTGACCAGAACCACCCACTGTCCAGAGCCACCACCCACTGTCCAGAACCATCCACTGTCCAGAACCACCATCCACTGTCCAGAGCCACTATCCACTGTCCAGAGCCACCATCCACTGTCCGAGCCACTGCCCACTGTCCAGAACCACTGCCCACTGTCCAGAGCACCCATCCACTGTCCAGAACCACCATCTCACTGTCCAGAACCACCCACTGTCCAGAGCCACACCCACTGTCAGAACCATCATCCACTGTCCAGAACCACCATCCACTGTCCAGAACCACCCACCGTCCAGAGCTACCATCCACTGTCCAGAACACCCACTGTCCAGAGCCACCACCCACTGTCCAGAACATCATCCACTGTCCGAACCACTGCCCACTGTCCAGAACCACCATCACTGTCCAGAACCACCCACCCGTCCAGAGCTACCATCCACTGTCCAGAAACCACCCACTGTCCAGAGCCACCACCCACTGTCCAGAACATTCCACTGTCGCAGACCCACATCCACTGTCCAGAGCCACTATCCACTGTCCAGAGCCACCATCCACTGTCCAGAACCCACATCCACTGTCCGAGCCACCATCCACTGTCCAGAGACACCCGATCACTGTCCAGAACCCCCATCCACTGTCCAGAGACACCGCCCACTGTCCAGAACCCCCATCCACTGTCCGAGCCACCAATCCACTGTCCGAGCCACTGCCCACTGTCAGAAACACTGCCCACTGTCCAGAGCCACCATCCAAAGCAGAGGCATCACCTTGACAATGTCTTAGCCAGAGCCAACTTTCCAACTAATCGCACAATTTATTCCTGTATGAATATAAATTCTTGTGATGGTTTAAAATTTGGTCATTCTTGTTCTCTGTCCTGTTGAGTACACGATGAACACTGAGATGTCTCTTTTCAACAATAATCGTAGCTCTGGGCTACCAAGTGACTATCAGCCATTGTTCTGAAATATTGCCCAGTATTTCATGAAGGTCAGAGTCAATCACACCAAATAACCAGAAAGAAATGCAGAGATTCCAAAGTAATGAAAACAGGAGCATAGAAATCCGTGCTGGAAACATTGATACATTGTTTGAAAATATCCCCAATTCTCTTTTTTCCAATTAACGGGTAATTTCGCGTGGCCAAACCACCTACCCTAGACATCTAGGGTTTTGGGGGGTAAGACCCCACGCAGACATGGGCAGACTATGTAAACTCCACATGGACAGTCACCCGGGGCTGGGATCGAACCTGGGTTCTCGGCGGCGTGAGGCAGCAATGCTAACCACCTGCGCCACACTGCCGCCCAGGTCCTTGGCGCCGTGAGGCAGCAGTGCTAACCATTGCCCCACCGTGCCCGTCCCGGGTCCTTGCCGCCGTGAGGCAGCAGTGCTAACCACTGCCCCACCGTGCCGTCCCGGGTCCTTGGCGCCGTGAGGTAGCAGTGCTAACCACTGCACCACCGTGCGTCCCGGGTCCTTGGCGCCGTGAGGTAGCAGTGCTAACCACTGCACCACCGGTGCCGTCCCGGGTCCTTGGCGCCGTGGGGTAGCAGTACTAACCACTGCCCCACCGTGCCGTCCCGGGTCCTTGGCGCCGTGGTGGTAGCAGTGCTAACCACTGCCCACGTGCGTCCCGGGTCCTTTGGCGCG